>NW_006159692.1:1216046-1225591 GCF_000334495.1 Tupaia belangeri chinensis
TATATGTATGTATGTATTTTTTTTCTGTCTGTCTCTGTCTCACTCGTGGAAGAAGTAAATATGTAAACTTTAAAAAGAACTAATGTATTTTAAACCTTCCTAGATGAATTTTTGCACACGGAGAATGCTCTAATCACTCCAGTAATTCTCCCAGCACGTTTCTTCAGTGTCTGCTCTCACATTTGCCATAGAGGCAGTACCGTACACGTGCCATTGGGGTGCATGCTTTTGGAGGCAGCCATGTTCTGGTTATTCTCTTGGGACATGCCACCTTCCACATAGAGAGAGAACTCAGGAATGCAAGTGAGGAACTTCCTCTTTTCTCTAAACCTTAACAGAACTGCAATGACCATCTCAGACACCGTTATTTTCAGAAAGTTTTCTTAGTTTATTTTAAGAAAAGCACAGATAAGATGCAGAAGATAAGCTCTATGGCTCTAGGCTTTCCCTAGCACATTTCGGGACTATCTTGAGACAGCTCTGCTCTATTTTCCCTAAGTGGGGTGCGGCTGCCGGTGTCCTCACTCTGGAAGCGCAAGAAGTATTTCAATATACACGGACGACCAGAAGCCCAGCTCAGAACGAGACCCTGGGGCAGGCAGGCAGGACCAGTTTGGGAATCAGGAAACTAAGCGAAGCGTCTGTGAGGCAGATTTTCCACTGGATTGCTCAGTGAGGGAGCCTCTTACTAAAGTAATGGCAGACCCAGTGGAAGTGTTTCCGTTCTCTGCTACTATGCTGGCTGGGGCAAATTTGCTGCTAACCAATTATCCAGCACCATTATGATTGGTCTTCGGGGCAGTTTCTCAAGAGGCAAACTATTCCTTAAATGCAGGTGACCAATGTTTTTTCCACCCTGATCCTTGAAAACAGTGAGTCAGAACATGGTTTCCTTAAGCATGAGCTAAACTTACAGAACCATAGTCATTGGAATCAGTTGGATGGCATGTTAAAATATACACTCCTGCCTCACCTGAGCCAGAGTCTCTGGTGGCCTGAAGATGTGCATTTAAACAAGAGCCAGCTGAAGCAACCAGACAAGGGTAGGAAGAGAGCGTAACACAGAACTCTCAACAGTCTGGAGAAAGAGTGACTATTCAGCACGATTATCAGAATTGTCTCTTATTAGAGTCTGCGAGCCGAGGCGTATGCGCTCAGAGAGCAGAGTGGAAGGCAGATGGATAGGCAGGGAAGGGGACTGAACAGAATTGGGGTCCCATGTTCTATCTTAGGCTCTGCTTCTAATTGACTGTGTGGCTTTGAACAGCTTGCTAAGCCCTCTGGCCTTAGTTTTTTATACATAATCAAAAGTGTGTGTGCTTTAATGTTCTGTCTTCCTCTAACAACCTCTGACTGAAGTACTGATTTTGGACACTTAAAAGAAAATATAAACTCTCTTTACCTGAGAAGTAATAGGCTAAAGAGATTGATCATTTCACAAAAGAAAACCAAAAACAGTGGCTAAAATCCTGCCCCAAGAGCCAGTACCTTACTGCCTACTACTGTGTGCACACTCAGGCAAATAACCTGCTTCTCAGTTTCTTCATCTGCAACACGACAGGGACACAGAGGTCCTGAACGGGTCACAGATGTAACCTGGTCAAGTGTTTTGGAAGCCATCAAAGGACAATGGCGTGTAAAATCGTTGTTAGCTAAGTTCAGATTCACTCAGGTATGTATGAAACGTTGGGAGATGCTTAAGTGCTGATGGTCCAGAGTGATGTTCAAGCACCAGAGACTTAGGCCTCCATTAGGAGATCCTGAGACCAGAGTGAGTAGATCCCATAACAGAAAAGGGCCTGGACAGAGCCGAAAGGGCAGGCTGTATGCCAAGTTTGGCCCTGGAGTTTACGCACTTATTTTAGCATCGGGCGTACTTTAGGCCCTAGAAGAGAAAGTGTACAGGAAGGGCCCTGAGAGATATCTTTAGATGCCTCAAGAATTTCAAAAGCTGCAATTTGGAATGCAAAGCATTCACTTCCTTTTCTAACAAAATTGAGACCCTATAGGGTCATTTCATACCAAAGCACTCTCACTGCTTTAAAACCTGATTGGAATTTGAGATAGTCAGAACAGGACGAGACTCTTACAATAATAGATCTCTGATGAAAGGCGTCATAAAGCAGGAGCAAGAAGACGGACTTTGAAATTAGGTTGGGTTCAAATATTATCTCCTAACAACTTGTTCTGTGTCCCTGGGCAAATCATCTTGCATCTCACCTCTCCCATTTTCCCGTTCCGCAGAACACCTGCTTCATTGGGTGACTGTGAGGACTGATGAGCACACCTAGCGAAAGACAGAATTCTGGTGACTTTCAATCTTATTTCAGTTCGTTCTACCCTTTGATGAGTTTTGTGAAAATCCACCAAATTATCTAAAACCCCACTTGCTAAATATAGGACAACTTGACAGCCTTCTTGCACTCGTGAGAATAAGCAGGGAAGCCCTTGTTTCTGAAACCGTCAAAGATGGAAGAGGACTACATCGAGCAAAATGTCCTGTTTCATGATTTTCTTACTGTCAGCCATGTCTCGTAAAGATCAATAAAAGGAAAATGGCTGAACCTCTGCCACTTACTCCAGCTGGCCCAGAAGCAATGATGGTTCACAGACCCGAACTTATTTCAGTCATCACCAAATTAAAAACAAGGAAAGAGTTTTTTTTTTTTTTTTTTTTTTTAACTCTAGAGACACTACTTAGAATAAATAAAAACTTAAATTTCTACATGAATGATGTCTCAAAAGTTTATGATCATCATACTGCAAGCTTTTATTGTATCTAGAGTCTAAACTACTATTACCCAAATAACAACTGCTTTTTTGCTGTAGTATTTAACAATAATTGAGGTTTTCTAGTTGTGACCTTGGTGTTATTGTCTTGCTAGGTCTTCAGAACTAAACTCTTCATTTCAGTAGTTTTTATGTTTATAATTATTTGTATTTAACTTCATTTTGTATATTTCATTAGCTTTTTATTTTTTTATTGCCAGAGCAGGCATCCACTGGCCAAAGAGAAAAATCACCTCCTAAGGGGTGTGATCACATCACAATCTTCTTTCTCTGTTCTCCATCTCATCAAAATTTGGGACTTGAGGGACCAGCAGTTAGCGTAATGGCTATGTCGCTGGACTCCCACGTAGTCAACCGCAGTTCAAGTCCTGGACCCGGTGGCTCAAACTCACGCCAGGCGCATGTGTGTGCGTGTCCAAGATCCCGAGAGGAGAATGGAGGAGAAGGGATTGCGGCGTGGCCATCCCCCTGGGGTGGGGGGTGATTTCTTGCTTTCTGTCTCTCTGTCTCTCTCTGTCTGTCTGGCGAGCACATGCACCCTATAGCGAAAACCTCTCAAAAAAAAAAAAAAAATTGGGGACTTGACCAAAAAATGTTGGACATGTTTTTTGAGCTTCTGGGGCCAGGATTTGAACTATAGTCAACCATGTGGGATCCAGCTTCCAACACACAATGTTCTACTGTTCGGCTACTGGGCTGGCCCTTTTGTATGTTTAATTTGTATTTAAGTCCTTGAGAAATGTCCACTCAGACATATTAGTACAGGCATACACTGTCTCCAGAATATTGAGTAACTAGAATCTCCAGTTGTGTTTTCGAGTGGTCCTATCCATGCACCTAATGAATGCTCTTATTCTGTATCATGAGTATATATAAAAGATGATTCTTTTCAGACACAGGACCCTAGCAGCTCTGCATGTAGAGTTTTGGGTCACCTTGGATTTAAAATTTGTAATGGAACAGTGAGAACATATTTGTTTCTGTGAGTCCATGACAACAAGAACTTTATCTAAAAAGCAGCTGTGAACACTGGTAACGGGCACTCCACTGGACTGAAAGAATTCAGGCACGGTCTACATTTTGAACACATGCTTGTTGGTGGAGTACTTTTTTGGTAGAAAGGAACAGAAAATTTTGGCCTCTTCAGAGAATGGGATGTAGGCAATCCCTCCTCCAAAAGTAGTCAAAATACCACTCCAGAGAACCATGACTTTATAAGGGAAGGCAGCTTCTGAATCACAGAAAGGTTTTTCCTGCCTCATTCTCACTGGCTGGCCTGGAATGAGCCTCTGCTAAAAATGTTCCAGGCAACTGTTGATTTAGGCATTTCTGTCCTCTTTTCTAGTAACCTAGGGCATGCATGTTGAAGAGGCCCTGCAGGTTTCTTGTAATCCACTTGTGCACTTTAAAGTATTCTTAGAAAATAGATGAGGAGAGAGGATTTCCCAGACTTTGAAAGGAAGGTTTTGTACAACTTCGTGGGGGCTTGGTATTTCGGGTGAAACACTGTATTATTTGATTCCCCACACTCTCACCCCTTAAAGACTATGTGGAGATGGAACTGTCTGGGTAGAAAATCCCTCTGAAAAATGACAAACATTCCAGAACATACAAAGCATTCAGGGAAAGCTGTGTCATACTAGAACTTTAAACTATTTCCTTAGTACTGAGGAATACTCAAACATTTTTATAAGCAGAAACTTGATTGTTGAGCCAAAAAGTATAATCCTAAGTGGAAGGAGTAGGAGAGACTGCAACACATTGTTGTCATAAGATTCAAATGAATTTTTTTTTCCCATAGTGCACATGCACTCACCAGAGAGACAAGAGAGACAGTGAGAGGGAAAGTGAGAAATCACCCCCCACCCCCACCCCGAAGGGGGATGGCCATGTTGTAATCCCTTCTCCTCTATTCTCCTCCTGGGATCTTAGGTGTGTGTGCACACACACCTAGTGTGAATTTCAAGTTGCTGGGTCTGGAATTCAACTGTATTTGGTCATGTGGAAATCCAGTCCCTTACCCACCACACCACCTGCTGGTCCCACATGGATTTTTCTCATGTCCTGCTTACCTGACCATTCTTCTCATTAAAAAGAAAGAGAGAGAAGGAAAGAAGAAGAAAGAAGAAAGAAGAAAGAAAGAAAGAAAGAAAGAAAGAAAGAAAGAAAGAAAAAGAGAAAGAATAAGAGAAAGAAAGAAAGGTCTTTAATGTCAGCATTCCATCTAAAAAGAGAAAAAAGAAAAAGAAAGCCCTCTCTGGAAGAAATAAATACTTATTTCTACTTGCTGCTCCACCTTGGGGCATGGTTGCTTGCAAAGAGGAGCAGTCACCTGCCTCTGGTGTCTCTGAAAGTGCCTGTAAATCCAAGGGAGAGAGCTCTCAGGAAGGTGAGGCTCTCCGAGTTTTAGGTTCCATCTGTCACGGTCATGTTGTTTATTTACTTATTTATTCCATGAGTGAGAGAGACAGAGACAGGCATTCCCCACAGCGTCCTCATATCACAAGCCACCCCTAGATTCAAGCATGATCATGGGAAACCCATGGCACATTCAGGGAGGTCTTCATATGGGAACCTGGAACTTCCCATGGGGGTCAGAATATTGCTTTACTTCACCTCTGCACCACCATCTGGCCCACATTCTTATTCATCTTCTTTCTTTTCCTTATTCATTTGTGTGTATGTGTGTGTGCGTGTGTGTGTGTGTGCACATATGTGTGTAAGAGACACACATTCCATTTCCCCACCCCCATCAGGATCCTAGGTATATTTGCTTGTTCAGAATTTTTTTTTTTTGAGAGGTATTTGCTATAGGGCATATGTGCTTGCCAGAAAGACAGAGAGAGACAGAGAGACAGAAAGTGAGAAATCACCCCCTAGGGCGATGGCCATGCCACAATCCCTTCTCTTCCATTCTCTTCTCAGGATCTTGGGCACACACACACGCCTGGCATGAGTTTAAGCCACTGGGTCTGGGACTCAAACTGCAGTTGGCTACATGGGAGTCCAGTGACATAGCCATTACGCCAACTGCTGGTCCAACTCGGAGTATTTTTTAAGTCACTGGGGCTGAGTTCTGAGCAACAGTTGGTTATGTGGGATCTGGCTTTCCTTTCCACAGCACTTAACTGCTTCACTGTGGGGCCGGCCAAAATTATTTATTTATTTACTTTGAAAATAGAGTTTCCATTTTTAATGTATCTTTATCTTCACAGCATCATGATCGCCAGTGACATAGCCATTACATCAACTGCTGGTCCCTATATGTATGTATTTTTAATTTGACCCGAGAAAGAATGAGAGAGTGAGAGAGGGAAAGTGAGAAAGCAAGCCAACAAGTCCGCTACTCAAATTGCGGTCGGCCATGTGGGAGTCCAGCGCCCTTAACCACCACGCCACCTGCCCACCCCATCTACCTCACTTTTTCTAAAGTTAGAAACTTTAGCTTCTTAAATGGGTATCTCACTTCCCAAATACGCATGCTGGATATTTTGTATAAAGTATCAGGGGGATGGAGTCATCCATCAGTCCTTCTGTCTCACTCTTTATCAACAAGGCCATTTCAATTCAAGTTAGTATCTGAGCATTTGAGTAAACAGAATAGATAAGAATGGGCGGTAGACACAGTTCTTCAAATCCCATTTAATAAATGTTAGTCCAAATCTGATCATTTGGGTAACTCCATCCTTTCTAGATGATTTGGATTTAATTTATTTTTCCCCTAATGGTATGTCAGAAGCAGAAGCAACAATGCTAACCAACTGAACAGTTGTGATGGTGTTTTTAGGTGGTAAAACATTTGTAAAAGTAGGACTATATACAGATAAGAGTCAGCAGGTAGTAAATTTGGGTAATTTGTACATTATCTTTCTTCCTGCCTTTGCTGTATGGTTTTTCCTTGGAAAGTAGCCAAGAGGGTGGCCAGTAGGTGGTATAGTGGTCAAGGTGCTGGACTCCCAGATGGCCAACTGTGGTTTAAGGTCTGGACTGGTGGCTTGAAAATCATGCTGAGAAGTATGCGTACATGCCCAAAATCCCAGGAGGAGAGTGGAGGAGAAGGGACTGCAGTATGGCCATCCCCTTGGGGGGATGATTTCTCACTTTCCCTCTCAGTCTCTGTGTGTGTGTGTGTGTCTGATGAGCAGACTTGCCCTATGGCAAAAACCTGTAAGAAAAAAGAAAAGAAAGTAGCCAAGATTTGGTCATCAGAGGATGGCATTCTGACGGTGAGCTGACATACAAGCTACAGTTTGCCAATAGTTTATTTAGGCCAGATTTAGTTTATGGAGAATTAGAAGGCTGTATGTAATATGTATATTATGTAATAGCAATTATGTAATAAAATAAGCGTGGGAACAGGGAGCTTTATGAAATAATCTTTTATTTTTTAGACCATTAACGTTAAATGTAACAGTTTTTATGGTTGAATTTATGTCCACCATTCTTTAACTTATTTTTATTTCTTCATTTTCTTTTTCTGTTCTTTTCTTCTCCTCTCCTGACTTCTTGTGTATTATTTACTAATAATCCAAAAGAATAATTACTAAATGCCATTTATTTCTTAGCCTTCTAGCTATATCTTTTTGCATTTTTAAAAAGATTTTTGGCCATAGGGCACATGTACTCACTGGAGAGAGACAGAGACACACAGAGAGAGAAAGTGAGAAATCACCCCTTAAGGGAGGATGTCCATGCCAAAATTTCTTCTTTCAGGATTTTGGGCATGAGCACACATGCACCTGGGATGTTTTGCAGGCCATAGGTCCAAGATTTGAAGAGCAGAGTCAGCCATGCAGGGTCTAGTACCTTAACCAGCAGCTCTGGCCCATCGTTTTGCATTATTTTTAAGGAGTTGCTCTAGATATGACAATACACATTCTTAAATATTCACAGTCTACTTAGAATTACTATTGTACCACTTCATGGCCATTGTCGAAACCTTACAGGTATATAAGTTCATGTATTCCTCATCTTGTCATAATGTATTGATACATCACTAAATCCCATCCAATGGGACCATTTTTGCTTTAACATGCTCTGCATTTTCTTCTAGTTTAGTATCCGTATTGTCAAAGTGAACACCCACTTGTCTTTTCAACCATTTCTGATCTGTTTTCCTAATATTTACCCGAGAATCCTAAAGGCAGTTTTGTAGCACTCCAGTTATTTTGGGTGGCAGAAGCAGATTGTGTTTGTATACATATCTGTGGTTATATCTGAGGATAAGCTGTTGAAAAGAACCATGGCAGAACACAGAAGCAAAACTTAACCTATGTGGTTCAATCTGTGGTTGCTTGATTTTAAAAGTTAACCTTGTTAATCCTTAGACTTCTCAAAAATGATTTTAGCTTCTAAGTTTTATTTTTCCATTTTCATCTGGACTGTCCCTTTGAGCCCCTCTTTCCTTTCCTCTGTGTGATCTGTAGAGTCAGAAATGGGGCTTGAAATTCACACAGGGTGTGCGTGCACATGTGCCTAAAATCCTGAGAGCATGGAGGAGGATGGACTGTGGTGTGGCCATCTCCCCTGTGGGGTGATTTCTCGCTTTCTGTCTCCATCTCTCTCTGTCTCTCTGGTGAGCACACATGCCCTATAACAAAAATCTTTCTAAAAAATAAAAATAAAAAATTAGTTCCAAGGAGCCAGCAGGTGGCATGGTGGTAAGGCGCTGGACTCCACATGGCTGACCACAGTTGGAGTCCTGGCCCCAGCAGTTTGAAAGTCTCACTGGGCACTGTGCCTGCCACGTCCAAAATCTTGACAGGAGACTGGAAGAGAAGGGACTGTGGTGTGGCTACATCCCCCATCTCCCTCAGGAGGTGATTTCACATTTTCCCTCTTTCTCTTTTCAGCAAGTATGAAACCTTTAAAAAAAAAAAAAAAGTTAGTTCCTCGGTCAGCTGATGACATAGTGGTTAAGGCAGCTGGATCCCACGTGGCTGATTTTGAAGTTCAACTCCCAGAACTGGCAGGTTTAAAACTTGAAAAACACACCAGGGGAAGGACCAGCAATTAGCGTAATGGCTATGTCTCTGGACTTCCACGTAGTCGACCGCGGTTCGCGTCCCGGACCCGGTGGCTTAAACTCACGCCGGGCGCGTGTGCGTGCGTGCCCAAGATCCTGAGAGGAGAATGGAGGAGAAGGGATTGTGGCGTGGCCATCCCCTCTGGGGGGTGATTTCTCGCTTTCTGTCTCTCTGTCTCTCTCTGTCTGTCTGGCGAGCACACGTGCCCTATAGCAAAAAAATCAAACCAAACAAACAAACAACACCAGGGTCAGGAATGTGTGAATATGTGCCCAAAATCCCAAGAGGGGATTGGAGGAGAAGGGATTATTACAAAGTGGTCAACCGCCCCTAGGTGCTTTCTCCCTTTCCCCACTCTCTCCCTCTGACTTTTTCCAGCAGAGAGAACACACCTGCTAGCAAACTGAGAGGGAAAAAGAAAAAGAAAAATCTGTTCCTCTGGCAGCCAGACAGATCAGTCCATGGTTATACAATAAATAGTTCTCTGAATTCCACCTGACCATCCACCTCGACACAGCTCACTTAAGACTTTGGTAAAAATAAATCTCTTTCCTTCTAATTATGAAGCATTTTGGGGAGACCAACTAATGCTCTAATATTGTGGGGTTAAAAAACATGAGGAACGTGGGCCTTCTTTTTTTTTTTTTTTTTTGAGAGGTTTTTGCTATAGAATGTGTGCTCTCGCCAGACAGACAGAGACAGACAGAGAGATAGAAAGTGAGAAATCAC
>NW_006159692.1:1226214-1270228 GCF_000334495.1 Tupaia belangeri chinensis
AGTAGCAAACCACCCCCCCCCCCCACGGGGATGGCCACGTCGCAATCCCTTCTCCTCCATTCTCCTCTCGGGATCTTGGGCACACATGCACACATGCCCGGCGTGAGTTTAAGCCACCAGCTCCGGGACTCGAACCGCGGTCGACTGCGTGGGAGTCCAGCAACATAGCCATTACACTAACTGCTGGTCCCCCTGGGCCCTTTATAAAATATTATTCTCAGGGATTGACGGGAGCAGGGGAGAGGGGCAGCCTTCTGGAGCAAACAGCAGAAGGTATAAAAATGGTCGGTGGTCTGGAGCTCGGTCTCTGCTGTCAACTGAACAGAGTTCAAATTCCAGATCAGCTACTTATTGGCTGTGAGTCTGCACAATTTAATTCACCTCTCAAAATCACACTATTTGTTTTGTTGTTTTGTTTTGTTTTTGTTTAGGGCACATGTGCTCTCCAGAGACAGACAGAGAGAGAGAGAGAGAGAGAGAGGGAAAGTGAGAAACACTGCTTCATCACTTCTTTAAAGTGTAGAGAATTAAAGGAGATGATGCAAATGGTTTAGAGCAGTGCCTGACGTGCAATTAGCACTCTGTGCATTTAACAATTGTTACAGGTGCATGTGTCTCACATTAAGTTACCAACTGAAGTGAAAGCGAAACCAGTGTGTTAAATCATCAATGAAAAAAACCAGTAAGAGAACCTCTTACACAAGAGCAAACAATGACAGCGCTTTTACATTTTCTAAATCTTTGGACATTTGGATATTTTAAGGTTTGTGAAGGAAAGGTTGCTAAATTCATAAAAAGAAAGGGGTTAATCAGAGGCAGAACAGACTGCAGATCCACATCTGCACTCTAGTGAAGTTTTAGCCCCAGGGAGGGAAATCAGTTGAGAAGGACAACGTTCTTCTTCTTATCATTATTATTTTAGGAAACTGAAAAGACCAAAAGTGTTTGTGGTTTGCTTGTTACAGATTAGACATTAACAATGTGCCTGTCGGGGCCATCAGGGTAGGGCAGTGGGTAAGGCGCTGAACTCCCACATGGCAGACTGCAGTTGGAGTCCCTGACCTGGTGGTTTGAAACTCATGCAGGGTGTGTGTGCGTGTGTACCCAAAGTCCCAAGAGGAGAATGGAGGAGAAGGAATTGTGGTGTGGCCATCCCTTCTGGGGGTTTATTTCTCACTTTCTGTCTTTATCTCTATCTCTTTGGTGAATGCACATGCCCTATAGCAAAAATATATCTAAAAAAAGGGGGGTGCATGCCAATTTACTCTCCAGTGCTCTGATGTGCCAAGAATCTAGGGGGAAGCCAGGGAGAGTACTGGATAGAGTACGGAATGAGAGAAAGGAGTTATCAGAAAATAAATCTGTGAGATTGGAGGTCTGAGAAAGGGAGTCCAGCTGCTTTATCCTCGATTGTAACGTCCCTGAGGACAGGGTTTGTTTTTTCCTAGCTTTGTTCATGGGGCAGCTCCAGGACATAAAACAATTCTTAGTCCATAATGGCTCTCAACAAAGCTTCTATAATAAAAGTCCACACACTGGGGGGTATGATGGATAGACTGCAAGGGCAGGAGGAGGCTTGGTAAACCTTTGGCAGAGCCTTAGAGCTTTTGTTTTGCTATAAAGTACACGCACTTGCCAGAGAGAGAAAGAGAGAATGTGAGAAATCACCCCCAGAGGGATGCCGCACTGCAGTCCCTTCTCCATTCACAATCTTTTTCTTCATTCTCCTCTTGGGATTTGGGGCTCACATGCACGCATGCCTGGTTTGTTTTTCAAGCTGTGGGTCCAGGGCTGAAACCAAGCAGTTGGCCACGTGAGATCCAGCCACCCTAACCACCATGCTGCTGGGCCGTCCCCTTAGAGCTTTTTTTTTTTTTTTTTTTGGAGAGATTTTCACTGTAGGGCGCGTGCGCTCGCCAGACAGACAGAGAGAGACATAGAGACAGAAAGCGAGAAATCACCCCCCAGGGGGGATGGTCACGCCGCAATCCCTTCTCCTCCATTCTCCTCTCGGGATCTTGGGCATGCACGCACACGCGCCCGGCGTGTTTTAAGCCACCGGGTCCGGGACACAAACCGCGGTCGACTACGTGGGAGTCCAGCGACATAGCCATTACGCTAACTGCTGGTTCCCCCCCTTAGAGCTTTTGAGACTCCCGTCCCCTCTCTCTGTCTTCTCTTAGATTTGAAGTGGTTAGTGTAGTATTATAACCCCACTGCTAGGAAACCAAGAAACGGCAGGAAGTCAGGGACTATCCAAGAGGGAGAATTTATTCAATTGAGTCCTCTTGCCTTCTGACTCATGCTAACTTTTCTTTTCTTTTTTTTAGAGAGAGGTTTTTTGCTATAGGGCACATGCACGTGCCAGAAAGACAGAGAGAGACAGAGAGAGAGAAAGAGAGAAATCACCCCCAGGGGGATGGCCATGCTGCAATCCCTTCTCCTCCGTTCTCCTCTCAGGATTTTGGGCACGCATGCACAAGCATCTAGCATGAGTGTGAGCCTCTGGGCCTGGGACTCGAACCGCTGTTGACAACATGGGAGTCCAGCAATGTAACCATTATACCATCTGCTGGCCCCCATGGTAACTTTTCTCACATCCAATGGTAGCATCCAAAAAATGCCTCTGTGACACCTAAAACTAGAAGTGATCCTCCCTCCTCTTTGCTGTCAGAATTATATCACCTCTGCGTTGTTTTTTTCTTAATGGAAACTTACATTCTTTGAGAATTTCTGTGTCTGGCTCTGAGCAGCATCTTTCCTGTGAATTATTTCATCATGAACCTTCATCGTCAACATGGAAAGTGAACTCTGTTATCATTCATTTTATGGATGAGAAAAATAAAGGCGACGAAAAACCAATTGCTCCATGCGCACCTAACTAACATGAGTGGAGGCAGAAGTTGATTTCAGAGCCCATCGTATTAGCCATGGATGATACTGTCCTGCCTTATGCTCTTCCAGGGGACAGAGTCCATACCCCGGCCAGCTCTGCGTCCTAATCTTCCTTTGCTCCTGTCACTGCAAGGGTAGTATTATGACTAAAATGTAGTGAATATGTCTGGGATCGAAGGTCAGGAGTGAACTGGTCTTGAGTTTCATTCCTGGCCCAGGACAGACCGGCAGTATGAAATTGCTCTGGCCTTTCATTGCTTTCTAACCGAGGGTTAGGGAAGGGCCATGTAGTTCTGCAAGTTATTTAGGTACAAGACTGAAGATAAAAAAAAGTTGCCATGGGGCCAGTAGGTGGTGTAGTGGTTGGGGTGCTGGACTCCCACAGGGCTGACTGTGGTTTGAGTTCCAGACATACGGCTTGGAATCCATGCCGGGCGTGTGAGCATACATGCCCAAAATTCCAAGAGGAGAATGGAGGAGAAAGGATTGTGGTGTGGCCATCCCCACTGCCCCCCCCATCCCTGAAGGTGAGTTCTTATTTTCTCTCTCTGTCTCCAGTGAGCACACACACTTGATTGCAAAAATCTCTCTTAAAAAAAAAATGCCATGCATGGCTTCTAGAGTGCCTAAGAAATTTCCTCTTGTCCCTCACAATGTTTAAAATGTTTAAAATGCATAGTTTTCACTTCCATAAGACAGAGAACAACCCTTCATGTAAGCGAACCTTTGAGAGCAGGACTTACAGGGAGATGTGTCTCTTTGAACAGAAGCTTTAGTCCTTAGGGGACCTTGGCTCTTGACCAACTCCCAGAGCACACGGTATTTTCCCTGTCCTCCTTATCTGTGTCTACACAAGCAAGTTGTCCCTAGGTCTTCTCTTATTTACTGAAGGACAAAGTAGGGTGACCAGTGGCAGAAAGATAAGGGAAGATATGAATAAATATGAATGTAAAACTGGACATTGGTGACAAAAAAAGTGAAAGCACAAACCACACACACACACGCCAGCATCTTTTTGTTCTATATTTAGAAGCATTGTCCATTGCCTTAAACACTGAAAAACAGCGGAGGGAAAAGGCACAATTCGAATTACAGCTGCTTTTGCTACTATTAAGCTGGTTCTAATGAGTTTCACTGTTGTGTGTAAGTCTGTAGAGCAAGGGGAGGGAGGGAGGTGAGAGCTGAGATAATGGGATGGAAAAAATGGGGTCAGCGAGTTTCCAGGCTCTGCAGCAGGTTGCTCTGCCAGTCTTGGCCTTTAAGCCAGGCCTTGTGATTCATCACAGAGCAGATTCTTGCTGACTTCAAAGAGATATTCACGGGGAGGACGTGCCAGCATTCTGGAGGGATGAAAGTCTGGCCAAACACTTGTCAGGAACCCTTAAAACGTAGGTTATTCATCTTGGGAAGATTTTAACTGCTAGTAAGTGTAGGTGGCAGTAACTGTGATGAAGTATGGGGAAAGAGAATGGGAGAGTCTCACCCCGAGGATAGTCTCTCCCTCTTTCTCTCTCTCTTGCTCTCTCCTTTTTTAACTAATGATGATGTTGTCAATTTTCTTCCTACGATAGAGAAAGACAGCTTAATTGCTGTCATGTTTTCAATCTTTCTATAAAAAAAAAAGGAGGGCAAAATTCAAATGTGATTTAAGCAGACAAAATTGAAAGTACTTGACACACCATCTGCTAGCAATTCAGTCAGTCCTGACTCCACAATCAGGTGCCAAGTGGATGTGCAGAGTCACAGCAAGGGTCCTAGCAAGTGTCTGTGTCCTTCTACACAGGGGTAAGGCACCTGGAGAGGCTCTAAGTCAGACCCCAGTAATACGGAACAGGAAGACACACTTCCTGCTTTCAAAGAACTTCCAAGCTACTCATAGAGATTGACAGACACAGAAAAAAGGTGAAACTCCTTGGTGAAGTCTATGAGTTCAGAAGGGCCAAAGACTACAGTGGACTTCTTTCCACTAGAAATCTTATTTCATTGATACATTTTCGATGTTGTTCACTGTTTCCAATTTCCCCACCCTTCAATCTGGGTGGAAATGAGAGTTTAGTTTTAGACACAGTAAAAGTGTGAGGTGAGGAGTGAAAAATGCTCAGGAATTACATGTAATACACTTGAAATGTAAAATGGAGAATCAGAGTGTGAGGTGTGGATAGAATAATATAAAAGGAGGTGATGGTTTACCCTAAGGGCATCTTTGAACAAGTGAAGGGAGCCAAGAGGTCCAGAAGCATCAGGACACTAACAGCCAGTGTGAAGCTGACAGGAAGAAGCAGCCAAGGAGAGACACGCACCAGAATGGCGATGTCTCTGAACCAGACAGAAGTGTTTCAAGAAGAAAAGCAGGGACAGAGCTAACCATTCTGTTCCTCTAATGTGACACACCCTCACCCCCTGAACCTGTAAGGTCCACGAAAGCAGGAGCCATGCTCACCCTGCTTGCTGCTACTGCTCTGTGAAACCATAGTCCATGATGCAAACAGATATTCAAATTATTCATTTCACTAAGGAAAATGATTGGGATCTGAACTTAAGGTCAAAGCCTCCACTCAAAGAAACTGGATGATATGTCCCTGTGTCAACCATCTTGTATTCTGATCAGGACTGTGATGAGTGCCACGTAAAGTTGAGTATCGTGGTAAGGCTACGATAGTAAGAGTGGGATACTTTGATTCCAAGTGGATCTAGATTTATCTGGTATTAATTTAAAGAGAGAGAGAGCAAGAATTGGAGCCAGTAGGTGGTGTGATGATTAGGACACTAGACTCCCACATGGCCAACTACAGATCAAGTCCTGAACCTGGAGGTTTGAAAATCACACTGTGTGTGTGTGTGTGTGTGTGTATGTGTGTGTGTGTGTGTGCCTAAAATCCCAGGAAAAGAGGAGAAAGGATTGCAGCATGACTGTCCTGGGGGGTGGGGGAGGGTGATTTTTCACTTTCCCTCTCTCTCTGGTGAATGCATATACACACCCTATGGCTGAAAACTTAAAAAAAGAAAAAAAGAAGAAGAGAGAATTTTCACCATGGGTCACAGTGGATTAAAGTGAGTCAGGAACAACTACAAGGGTGTTTTTTTCCCTTAGATAAAAAGTGAGACTTGGATTCTCAAAGAGGAGAAAGAGGATCTTTCCAGTGGGAAATGTTTTCTGTTGTTTTGTTTCAGAATTGTGATAGTCTCATTCCTCCTTCATTTATTAGCTGGACTACTCTAAGGAGAAGCCTCTCATCAGTTTTTTTTTTCTTTATGTACATACATGTGTGTGTGAGAGAGAAAAAGAGAGCGAGAAGCACCCTTCACAGGATCTGGCCACTCTGCAATGCCCATCCTCCTGTAGTCCAGTCCACTGGATCCTGGACACTGTGTGTGTGCCACCATGTTTCAGGCTGACAAGGCAGGAGATTTGAACCATGGCTGTCATATGGGATTGGCTTCTTTTAAGCAGCACATTACTGCTGCTTTGCAGAGCCCACTCCAGAGGGATGTTTGGGTGGCAGGTGGGAACAGGAAGTGGGGAGGCCGGCTGAAAGAAGTCAGCATCACCAAGAGTCAACAATGTGCTGTCAAAGAGGGTATGGAGTCTGTAGACCAAGAAGAGGTGGATTCAGAGCCCCTGGACCTGCACCTCTGCCCTCACTCTTCTTATCAGTTGTATATAAGCTAAGCTCATCAAATCTACGTTTCTTAAACTATAAAATAAGGATAATATTTACTACTGGCTAGAAAGAAAGTGTGAACATTAAATGGGACTGTGTGTGCATGAAGCCGTGTTCTAGAGCAGGTAAACACGTGATAAATATTAGCTACATGTTACTTGCCGGACCGAGAGAGGACTGGCTTTTTATTTGAAGAAATTGACCATGGCTTTATCCTTCATCGTTGTGATTTATGTTCTTTAGCTGTCTTCACAACATGAAAAGTTGACAGTAAATTCCCTTCTGGGTGAGGTCTAGATTAGTATCCAGAAAAAAGGAAAGGGAATGAAGAGACACTATCCCAGGGAGTGGGAGGAGCCAAGGGCAGGAAAGGTAGGACCTGTTCCCATTCCGTCCCAAGTCTGCTTTGTTCAGGACCCCACAGTAGCTTCGTGGATTCCATTTTTCTGTGAATTTTTGAAGTCCCTATGTATATAGCAAATATAACAAGAAGACTTATCACACAGGGCTTCAGTGAACATTAAATGATAGCACATTTAGATAAGTGCTCTAAATGCATTAGGTATTCTTTGTAAGGAGGTACTCAAAAACTGCACATGTTTAAGTTAATAATTTTCAATATGAAAGACAATGAATTTTTGGATGAAAGAGCCCATTGAGTTTAATTTAAAAGCATTTTTTCTTAACAAGGGGAAAGTAGGACATAAAAGGCAGAGTATGTGGCACAGAACTATAAGATACATGACAGAAATTAAAAAAAAAAAAAAGCCAGGATTCATGGAAGGAGTAATTCATGGACATTTATGGTCACATTATTCTGATTGGCTGAGGGAGTTAGCAGGCTTCTAGCCAGTTTTCTTTCTGTTCACAGAAATAAAAGCTCAGTGTGTTTGAAAATGAACTAAGTGTATTTTTTTTTCTTCTTTCTCTTGGTAGGAAAAATTTATTTATGTAGTCGAGACAGACTTGTCTCTGCTAAGTAAAAATTTGGCCTAAGGAGTGTTATATTAAGCTCAATGGAAACTAGAAACAAATCTGTTTATTATGAGATAATATTTTTTCTGATTTTCTTACATATCCCACCTAAGATCACAAAAGAGATGTGTGAATAATACTACAGCTGACCAAAGTGTTAAAAATAATGTCAGTTTGTTTTTACTCCACATGGAACCAAATGCCTGGATTGATGGCTCGTCCACCTGAACTGGTTAGACCCTGGTGGCCTTGGTGTCTTCTCCAGATGGTTGTTCCAACATTATGTGTGAGATTGTGACAAATGCAGAATCTTGCATTTCTTCTCAGACCTGCTGAATCAGAATGTGAATTTTAATAATATTGCTGAGTGGCTAAAAATCATATTGAGATTTGAATAGCATTAGCTCGAGTGTGGAATTAGGGCTGCAGTGTGCTAGCGAAGTTGTCTTTATGTTCATGAAATTTGCATGCCTAAATGAGCTACAATTCTGAAAGGGGAAATAGATGGAAACAGAAAATTCCTTACTTGATGGAATTATTCAATGCAGTAAGGAGTTCCCTTACTTCACTCTATTACCATCTTAGCCAATAAACCCTGACATTTAAGAAAATAATATGATAAGAATATGGTGTTAATTAACAGAACAACGAAACAGCTGGGTTTTGGACTGCTTCCAAGGGGTTACATCTTGATAATAAGGCCACTGATGTAACTTTTCGAAGAGGAAGTGGATTCAATATGAACCTGAGACGTTCACTTCTGTCATCTAATAACTGACGCTGGGGCAAGTCAATACGTGTTTCTCATCTGTAAAGTCGGAAGGAAACAGGACCTCCTTTTCTGGGAGCTGTGAGGTTTAGATGGGTTGGAGGTGTAAAAAGAACACAAATTTCCTAGACACTACATAAGCATTCAATACCATGGATGTGTCTTATTTTGTTTGACTTCACAATTCTCCCAACATATTTTCATTATTTAGAGAAAAAAATTTTGAAGACATTTTTGAAAGAATTTGGACAGCCCCCCTGGGTGAGTCAGAAATGGTGGAGGAAGGCTTGCTTGGTGTCTTTCCTCAATGCAGAGGCTACGACGGGTCTCAGTTTCTCCCTCAGTTACTACAATCAGGGAGTCAGGGTACCTAGTCATTCTTGCCTAGATAACCAACCAACCAACCAACCAACAAAAAACTTGTAAGATGCAAGTTTGTGTAGGGCTTGTGGGGAGGTTTTGGATGGTAAAATGGCTCTTCTTACCATGGGGGAATGGAGAGTTACTATTACCAGTTTTTCACGGAGCTATTCCAGCTCTGTTCGTAAGTAGTGATCTTTGTGCAGTAGATGTTGAATAAACATTGTCAAACTACAGGAAGTTATGCTGCAGGGAGAATTTCTAATGACTAGAAACTATTCTAAACTAGAATAAACTGCCTTGGAGATGACAGGAGCCAGTACTGGAAAGATTTAAGCAAAGGTTGGTGTTCAACCCCAGGGCTATTTAAGAGGAGAGGCTGGTGTCCTTGGAAGGGGTTCATCTCCTGGTCCCCTCGGTCTCTCCTACACTAACATTCTGCCTCCATTGGTCAGAGGCTATCAGGACTGTAAGAATGGTCCAGGCCTCACATCCACAAAGAGTCCCCAATGATAGCAGGACACTCGTGTCCTATATCAAATGACAAGCGACATTTTTGACTCCAAGACACTAGCCCCAAATTCAGTTGTGCATTGAAGTTTTAAGTGTTAAAAGCATAAGTCTGCTCTATGGAGACACAGCATCTCAGTTTTTGTCAACATATTTTGATATTTGTGTTACTTTTTTGTTTTCCTTAAATGTACAAAGAACTTCAAAAGATGAATGTGGCCTAAGCTCTCTGAACCAGGCCTCTTTTCTCTTGACTTCTTGCAGTTAGTTATTCATGGAAATCTCAGCCTAACTAATTGACCAAGTCATATATGAAAACACACACACACACACACACACACACACACATCTTCTCACCTTCAGACCTAATCAGAGATGACAATGGAACATGTAAATGAAAAGCTTGATTCAGGTTTCTATGTGGAGAAGCCAAAATGATGTCTGGATTTAAATCCATGGGATCCAGCCTTCACCAGACAAGTTTCTAATCTGGGGTGTTTTCAGGGAGAGGAAAATGTTTATATGATCAGGTGCACAAATTCTTTATCCAAATCAAAGCATCTCCATCCTTTTTCTTACTTTCCCCAGATGTATTAAGTAATAACACTACTACCTTTATTGACCAACTAAAGCTGCTTTCTGCAAAAAACTCTTCACCTCTCCCTCCAGCCACGTCCTTTGGGCTCTGGCTCCCAAACTGCATTCCTCCAACTACTTGCTCCACGTCCTCTCTCTAGCTCTGCAGGACTCACTGTAGACCTCCCTCTTACCCACTGTCTTCCTTTGTTTTTGTCTGCTGCATAGCATATCTGAGACTGAGTAATTTATAAACAGCAGAGATTTACTTCTTTATCTTTTTTCCTTTTTTTTTTTTCAGTCTGAAAACAGCCACTGTTTATTTCCTGACCAGATTACAAAAATAATCATGATGGATACCTTAGTTCATCCTTCTAATAAGTCTGTTGCTCTGGTCTTCTCTGTTGCCAGCATCTCCACCTTCTACAAAATGGGTGATCTTTTTCTTCATTCCACCTCGTGGAGAAGATCATTTGAAGGGCCACAGGAAGTCATTTGCTTCTTTGAAGCCTCTTCCAACAGTACAGAGTTCATGAATCAGATCCTCCAAGCAGATGATGCCAAATTTACCAAGAGATTGAGCAGTCAGAGTGTTATCTGTCAAAACAATTCGCTTCTTATTGATTTTGCCATAACTACGTTTGTAGATCAGTTCACTTACTGACTTCAGGTTCAGGTACCCCATGCAATATATGGTTCCACAATTATCAGCATGTTAATTGGGGCCTTGCTGAGCTTAACAAAGGTGCCATTGAAGGTCTGGTGAAGATGAAGAAACTGCAACACCTTTTGAACCTTCAGGCTCACTCCATTGATACCTCTGATCCTGATGATAAATGCCAATTTGGTCTCTGCAGGTACATAGAAGTTGCCAGCTTTTCTTGCCACCCTGACCATGCGAATCTCAGTTCTGTACATCTGTCTATATTCCTTATGATAGTGCTTAGCTTTTTCATAGATAAGCTTCCTCCTTGCCTTTCGAAGCATCTTTTTTTTTTTTTTATTTTTGGAGAGATTTTCACTGTAGGGCGCATGCGCTGGCCAGACAGACAGAGAGAGACTTAGAGACAGAAAGCGAGAAATCACCCCCCAGGGGGGATGGTCACGCCGCAATCCCTTCTCCTCCATTCTCCTCTCGGGATCTTGGGCACGCACGCACACGCGCCCGGCGTGAGTTTTAAGCCACCGGGTCCGGGACACGAACCGCGGTCGACTACATGGGAGTCCAGCGACATAGCCATTACGCTAACTGCTGGTTCCCTCGAAGCATCTTTTGAGCAAACTTTTTTCTCAGATGTTTGATCTTCAGCTCTGCAAAATTCCTTCAATTTTTCTTAAGGGCTTCTGGCACAGCAGGAGCTTTTGTCTTGGTTTCTGCTGCATCAGGAACCTTCGTTTTCTTCTCTTGAATGCCCTCCGTGGTTCCGGTGGAAAAGAGGAGAGGCTTACTTCTTTCAGTTCTGGAGTCTAGGAAGTCCAAGACTGAAGGACCTCTACCTGACAAGGGCCTTCATGCTGGGTCATCTATGGCAGAGGGAAGGAAATATGAGAGAAAGACAGAGTGCAAGAGAGAGTGCAAGAGAAGGCCAAACTCGCTTTTATGAGAAACCTACTTCAGAGATAATAATGTCTAAGTGTTTGTGAGGGTGGAGCTCTCGTGACCTAACCACCTCCCATCAGGCCTCACCTCCGAACATGTTTAAGTTCTCAACATGAACTCTGGAAGACACATTAAACTATAGCACTCACCCATCATCTCCCTTAAGCTAACCCTCAGCTTCTTTTTGTTTTTTTTTTTTAATTTTAAAAAATATTTACTTAACTGATTAATTTGTTATTCTTATATTATTATTTCTTAAATTTGCTATAGGGCACATGCACTTACCAGAGAGAGAGATGGAAAGTAGTCTGGAGACTACCCTGAGTATGCTAGCTTGTGTACACCTGGTGATTCAGGCTGGCCACAGCTGGGGGTGGATCATGGTGCCATGATCCTGTTGGGGTGCTGTATCTATCTCTCTCTCTGTCTTTGTCACTCTCTCTCTTGAAATAAATAAACCTTAAAAAACAAATTCAAAAAAGATTTACTTTGGGGACCAGCAGATGGCGTACTGGTACATTGCTGAACTCCCAGGTAGCGAACCACAGTTCGAGTACCAGACCTGACAGCTTAAAACTCACACTGGGTGTGTCTGTGTGCAAGCATGCCCAAGATCTTAAGAGGAGAATGGAGAAAAGATTGCAACAAGGCCACCCCCACCCAGGGAGTGATTTCTCAGTTACTGTCTCTCTAGAAAGTGCATGCGCCCTATAGCAAAAAATCTCTCAAAAAAAAAAAAAAAAAAGATTTGCCTTAAGCTAAGCCCCCTTTAGACTAATTCTCACTTGCTCCAGATCAACTCCTATTGAAAAGTAGTCTTTTCTTTTTCCTTTTTTCTATGTGTCAATTCTGAATCTCACCAATCTTCCTCCCAACCCCTCCCCCCATAAGGCACACTTTTCATGTGTGAATTCATAGAAAACATGTGCTTTCTGGTCAGCCCTTATATGCAGAGGCTGGAGAGGCATTCCCCAGTGGATTATGAAACCCGGACTACAGAGCTGCTGCTTTCTCCACCCACTTACTGGCATGCATGCGCTCTGCATCCTGGCTGCTACAGCCCAAATGTTCTTGAACCTACTGTCTGTTCCTGGTGACGCTCAAGAGGTAGGTTAGTACACCAGTTTTCCCAGGGGAGGAACTGGGGGATCTAATATCATGCTCCACTCATGGGTGGTCACCTCGCCCCGCCTGCTAGCCAGACTTCAGGGACCTTCTTCTTGGCCTTCAGGCTCATTCAGGAAGTAGTACAGGAAAGGAGGTCAGGAACTGCTCTTATTGTCTTAATTTCCATCTGAACTGTGACCCCAAATTAGCAAATTTGTCCTGTGAAGGCACCTCCTTTAGGAAGAGCAATGTAAAATAGTAACTAGCATTTATTTATGGTGAGGTACTCTGTGTAACATTTTTCTCTCTCAAAGAACACAAGTGACACTACTTATTTATGTGACTACTTATGTTCTCTGGGAGCTAAAACTGTTTATATTATAAGGTTCACAGATTACTTCTTCAAATATAAGCCGTCTTCCTCTGTCGTCCCTACCTTAAAACTCATAAATTTTTATAACTGATAGAAACAAAATTCAATGTTGTCCTTTGGGCCATGTGGGCTCTGCCGCCCTCTAGTGACAGACTAGAGGTAGATGTAATATCCTAGATTCTCGGCCATCTGTAATGGGACTTCTTAGGCAGTTAATCCTTCCTTGAGCCTGAAATCAGATTAGCTCAGTTACAACAAGTGCTTTGGTTAACAAAGGATTTCTCATGCTGATCATCTGCCCTTATGGTATATCAGTTAGGATCCTTTCAGTTCTAAGAATCCGGCTCAAGCAAAAACTGGGATGTTATTGAACTGGGTAACTGTAGAGAGTCCAGGGCTGTTTCAAGACCAAACCCATCCAGCTCAGGGCCTGACTTCCAGCCTGATTTCCTCTCTGTGTGGCTTCCTCTCAGCTGTAGCTGACTGCTTTCAGCTCTGACAGGGCCACTTGCTCCATTCACAACCAACGATACCTGTTCTATTTCTCACATATTCCCATGTCACATGCAGTGGAGCAGAGGAACGGTGTCCCAGTGTTTCCAGTGAGGGTCCCAAGGTTTCTTGCATTGAATGTGATATGTTGATTGTCCGAGGCCAAGTGGAGTTCCTTGTCTACCTACCCCCACCTACATATGCACTCAGGCCCTGGGATTGGTGTCAATCAATGACTCTGATCAAATTTTTTGTTGTTTTTTGTTTTTGTTTTTGTTTTTGTTTTTGTTTTTTCCAAGAGAGAAATTTTTTGCTATACAGTGTGTGCACTTGCCAGAAAGACAGAAAGTGAGAAACCACCCTCCAGGAGGGATGGCCATGCTGCAGTCCCTTCTCCTCCATTCTCCTCTCGGGATCTTGGGCATGCATGCACATGTGCCCAGAGTGACTTTTAAGCCACTGGGTCAGGGGCTCAAACCAGGGCTCGAACTGCAGTCAACTACGTGGGAATCCAGTGACATAACCTTTACGCCATCTGCTGATCTCTCTCTGATGGTTAATTTTATATGTCGACTTGGCTAGGCCCCTATATCCAGGTATGTGGTCAAACACCATTCTAGATGTTTCCACAAAGCTATTTTTTGGATAGGATTAACATTTAAATCTATAGGCTTAGAATACAATTACCCTCCATAATGCCCTCCTTCAATCGGTTGAAAGCTTTAAGAAAAAGACTGAGCTCCCCTGAGAGAGTGGGAATTCAGCCAGCAGCCTGCCTTTGAACTCTAACTGTAACTCTTTCCTGGGGCTCTGAGTCTGCTGGTTTATGCTGCAGATTTTGGATTTACCAGCCTCCACAAACACCTTAGCCAGTTCTTCAAAATGTATACGCCTTACTGGTTCTGTTTCTCTGGAGAACTCTTACAGAAGAGAGACACTCACAGCAAACAGTTCAGAATAGGGGAAGGGGGCAGTTTTCCATAAAGCAATTTGGAAGTACTATAAATAAAAGGGGAAAAGACTTAATGATCAACTCTCATGGATGCCCACTACAGCTGGGAACCTAAAAAGTCCGTGTATTGCCATTTGGTGAAAACAGTTTGGTTAATAATGATTTCTATTATGTTTTCAAGTTTTGCCAGACAGTGCATGTGCTTGCAGGTGAGAGAGAGAAAGAGAGAGAGAGAGGAAGAGAAAGAGGGCAAGTGAGAAAGAACCCCCTGGGGGAAATTGTCATGCCAAAAGCAATCCCTTCTTCATTTCTCCCTCCTCTTGGGATTTTAGGCACATACATGCACCTGGTCTGTTTTACAAGCCACCAGGTCCAGGACTCAAATAGTACAGTTGACCATGTGCGATCCAGCCACTTTAACTACCACACCACGGGCTGGCCTTCTATTTTAAAAAGAAAAAATAAGTTTATTTTATTCATGAGAGCATGTGAATGCACATATGCACATGAGAGAGAGAATGAGAGAAATATCCTAGACAGGTTCTTGTCACACTATAACCCCCCTTCTTCAGCCTTCCAGCTCATCAGGATCTTAGACACATATGTGAGTTCATCATGTTTTTAGAACAGTCTTGGGGCCCGAACCTGTGGTTGACCATGTGACTTCCTGCACTGCAGTTCAGTTAACTATTGATTATGGGAAGAAGGGATAAAAAAAAAGTCTCATTGGTGAAAAGATGTTGAAGATTTTCTTCCTCCCACTTTTTTACATGGTTACACATGTATTTAAATGTTAATTGGAATGAGATGTACAGAGGCCATCTTTAGAGTAGAAAGAAAAAGCTGTAACTGGTAAGGTATGGTTTGAGTAAAATCAATATGGTTGTCCAAAATATCCCATGCATCTGATAAGTGTTCAAAATTCTACTGTTAAAATTACATCTCTTAGTTCTTGAAAACTTAGGAAACTCTTTTTAAAGTTGGATTGTTAACATAAAAATAAGCTTTAGATGGGGCTGGTAGGTGGCATGGTGGTTAAAGGCACTGGACTCCCACATGGCTGACTGAAGTTTGAGTCCTAGACCTGATGACTTGCTTTCTCACTTTCTCTCTCTTGCTCTCTCGCTCTCGCTCTCTCCCTCTGTCTCTCTCTGGTCAAATTAAAATAAATAAAGTTACGTAAAATAATACATTTAAAAAAAACCTTTAGAGACACCCAAGTTATTTTTCCTAGAACACTGCATTATGTACTATTACGCAATAGATATTCTTCACCAGCTTCCATAGAGAAAGAGGTCCGAATAACAGTATACATCAATTTCTTCTCTTAGAGATTTACTACATATGTCAGCATATTAAAGGCTTTGAGAAGTCTTGGCTAAAGAGATCTATTTAAATAAACCCAGAATTTAAAAAATCATTTGACCATGAAATACATTTCTACCCACAAAGCACCTCTTCCTATCTCATTGAACTTGAGGTTACTAGGTACATACCTCATATGTGTAAGGGGGAAGGGTTGGGGTGGGGAGTTAGCAGAAAGAGCAATTCCTTAGGAATAAGAATATCTAAATTTAATTCCTGGTTCTGCTAGTAACTAACCCACTTTGTCAATGTAGCTTAAACTTTTTGGGCAATAATCATTTAGTTGTAAAGTAAGCTTAATAATCACCCACCTCACTGAGTCTTAATGACAAGTATTTAAGTGAGGAAGAGCCATTTGTGAGTTCCTGGCTAATAATTCACACCCGAAAGATGCTGGGTTTTGTCAATTATTTCACCCACCCCCCCTTCCTACTTTCCTTCCTTTTATGGTTTCACCTGCCCGACTGCATCTAGTTACTGCGGTTAATGAAATTAGAGACAGGGGCCAGAGAAGGGAGTTGATCTGGTAACCGGGTAACCAGTTACAGGAAGACAGTCAGCAAGGACCATCAGACTGTCTCAAAAATCTCAACATGTTCTCGGTATTTATAGGCGCAAGACACAATCACACGCAAATCTTTCCTCACTGTAATCCATCAGTCAGTTTTCCCTGAATAATTGTCCTGATTCCTTCAAACATCCATTCCTCATTTCTCATCTGACCTTTCCTCAAACAGACCTCCCTATGACTCAGCACTCTGTCAGGTTGTTCTGCTTAGAAGCCTTTCTTAATTTCAACATGGCTGCAGTCCGGCTAGACCTTAAACTAGCCTGCTACGACAGGCTTCTTAAAATTTAAACACAACTTTCATTTTAGAGTATCTTTAGACTTACAGAAGACTTGCAAAGGTAATACTAAGTCCCCACATACCACCTTTCCTACATCCGCTACTTTATTTTCGTGACAGTAAAATGTCCCCCCACCCCCCAGCTGTATGGTCACGATGGGCAAGACCAGGGTCTTCTTCACAGCACTGGCAATGTATGGAAGCGGAGGCAGAGACAGGTACATCAGCCCCTCAGGACCGGGTGGTAAGGGCTGGGACAAGTGCAAAGCACAGGATGAATAAAAGACATCCAGAAGAAAAGGCCATGTAAGAGAAAGCCTGAAGGTTGGAGTGAAGAGTGGGCTAGGGAAAAGGAAGGGAAGAACTGTGTTCTTTTTTCAAAAAAAAATTATTATTATTATCTTCTTAAAAATTGGCTATAGGGCACACACATGAGAGAGAGAGAGAGAATAAGCTGCCAGGTCCAAGATTTGAACCAAGGTCAGCCACATGGGAGTCTAGTGCCTTAACCTCCACACCACCTGCTGGCCACATGGACAGTGTTCTTAATGCGATGCATCTAACTGGGAAGGAAGAAGGCAGCAGAACTAGCTGCAAAGCTTGGTGGAGAACACCCAAGAAACACTAAATAAATCCTTCAGTGGTGCCCAGTCTGTGAACTTTCTCCAGACTCAGGCTCATTCGTGATGTCATTACGCAAACTTACCTTCTGTACAATTCCTGCGAAACTAGCTAAAGAGATACCTACTTTTCCAAAACAATAGTGGCTTCGCACAGTATTAACCAGAACACTAAAGAATTACAAGAACTTTTTTTTTTCTTTAAACTTTGGTCAGGAAATAATGAGTAAGAGAGGAGAGGAAGTAATTGTGAACGTTGAATACAGCTAGGGCTGTGTGATTTGTAGTCAGCTGTGTTCTCCTCTTGAGAAATACAACCTGCGGGGCCATTCCTTCTCTGAACGCTGGAGCACAGTAGCTGTACCCTGTGTATAATAACTACCACTTAGGACAAGATTCAGGGGCTCCTGGGAGCCTCTCACATTAGCCACAATACCACAGCCGAGTGAAGCTCAGGTCTGCCACCGATTGTCCCCAGGAATTAGCCAAGTCTCCTGAGGCCAGGCAGGATGTGTGCAGCTCTGAGTTCAGGCTTGGCTCCGGACCTCTTCAACCCGCCCAGGCTGAACTATCATAGAAGCTTTTAGGAAGGAAAATCCGCACCTGACCCGCGCCTGCCAGCCAACTACAGGAACACCTCCAGATGGGGAATGCCCATTTGTGCAACAAACCCTGACTCCTTCCCCACCACGGGGCTTCCCCCAGCCCCAGCCCCAGCCCGCGCAGGCCAAGTTGCTGAATCAATCAAGGCGCCTGGAACCCAGCGTTCCCCAGCAAAGCTCTCTGCCCTCTCCTCCTGACCTCTGGGGCTTTTCCTTAGGTCGCCTGTGGTCTCTTGGAACAACGACGCAGGCCACAGGTGTTCAAAGACGCTTCTCAGGACAGGAGGCGGCTTAAGCGCGACTGCTGGCACTTTGGCAAGCCCTGCCAAAGGACACACCCGGAGGCCAGCCAGAACTGGAGGAGGGGCCAGCCAGAGCTGTCACTTCTCCCGGAGAAGTCCTTTCACTTCGGCGGATTGCTTCACAGCCATGCCCCGGCCCTGGGTTCTGCTGTCTCTGGTGAGCCCCCTGCTGCCCGGGTGGAAGATTCTCCCTGCTCAGCCGGGGAAAGGCGCTCCGGGGCCCATGCGGCGGTGGCGACGGGGACGCATGGTGGGGAGAGCGATGAGCGCCGGGAGGTCCAGGGTGGGCAGGAGTTTGACAGTTTATCTCCTGAGGGCTGCAAGGTCTGTCCCTTCAATCTTGGTGTTCAGGAAGCCGGGGAGCTCGCTTTTCTAGGGGTTTGGCGCCAAGTGCTCGCAGGGCAGGTGGAGCTGCTCCGATGCGCCTTTAGGAGTGGGGTTGGGGGACCGTGCAGGGCGCAGAGAAGAGGTGGGCGTCGGAGGGTGGCAGAGAGAAATGCAGGCAGGGACCTGGGAGGCTTTGGGTCGCCGGACAGGGACCCCGGCTGCAGAGGGGAGGGCTATTCTGGACACGTACGGGCAAACCAAGCCAGAGGCCGGTTCTGGAGTGGGGAGCGAGCGCACGCCGCCACGCCGGGCGGGCTGGGGCACCGCGCTCTCCTGCACCGGTATGGCGGCTTCGGACAGTTCTCACACTCGGGGAGCAGGTCGGCCAGGCAGTGGTTCCACCTAAGGCCTCGGGAGGCTCCGTTTCTATCTCGAAAAAGTTATTCTGGGGCTCACGGCGCCTCGGAAGCCTTGTTTACCTGCTCTCGCCGGGCAGAAAAAGAAACTGTTTTGTTTCCCTTCCGGGAATTCATCTCCCCAAGACTGTAAGTCCCTGCCTCGGTGGTTTAGTGTTTTGTTCTGTTCTGTACCCCCTTCTCGCCCTTTTTTAAATTGCACTCCCACGGTAGTTTCTCCTCGGCCTCGCGGCTTCCGCGGGGGTACCCGTTCCCACCGCGCGCAATCAGCGCCAGTCCCGGGCCTGGAGGCGTGAGCGGCCCCTTGGGGAGAGCTCGGAAACGCCAGCCGCAGGTTGGCAGATCCAAGGCTCTCTGCCCAGAGCAGTTCTCTGAGCTCTGAAGCCGCTTAGAGTTCTTGAGCCCCTACCGAGTGCCTGGCACAGTGATGGGAGTGTGCACAAACGTGGTCTAGACGATTCTCCTGGCAGCCCAGCGGTGAGGAAGTCCTCATCTTCACTTTACAGATGAAAAAGGTTCAGAGAGTTTGAGTGCTTCAGCTGGGACCCACAGCTGGTAACAGGCAGAGCTGGGACCAGCCTAGATCTAATTCCAAAGCCCAGGACATGGATTTGCTGATTGCATCCGATTTTCAGATGACACCAAGAGTAACAAAGGAAAAGGATATTTATGGGGTTGGCAGATGGCCTGGTGGTTAAGGCACTGAACTCTCACATGGCCACCTGTGATTCAAGGCCTGGACCTGGTGGCTTTCTCTCTCTCTCACTCTCTTGTCAAATGAAAAGTAATAATAAATGAAATTAAATAAAATAAGAAAATAAAGAAAAAGCATGT
Organism: Tupaia belangeri chinensis; assembly: GCF_000334495.1. Taxonomy (NCBI): domain Eukaryota; kingdom Metazoa; phylum Chordata; class Mammalia; order Scandentia; family Tupaiidae; genus Tupaia; species Tupaia belangeri. Next base: position 1,245,800 of record NW_006159692.1, read on the forward strand.
GCTGTCTAGCACTCTTTCATGATTAGACAAAAAAAAAATTGTTCTGTCCTTTTTCGAAATAATGTGTAATATTTGAGTTCCTTTAAAAACTTCCGGAATATATTCAAGATACAAAATTAAAAGAGACCATACATAGCCCTCAGACCATATTCATCTCTCTCTTGTCATTAGCCACTGCTTCGGCAGTGAGATTTTCTTTCAAGAGTGGAACAAAATTGTCAAAGCCTGTAATGATTATTTAACTTGTGGACTGTTAAAAGAAAAATAAACCAGCTAATTTTATAGAGTTTTAATAGACCAAATCTTAACATTTAAGATTTAGATTGGGCCGTTGTCCCTGGACTTCTGGACAACCCGTGCCAGCTTTGTGGTCGACTCGGCATTTAAGTGTGCCTGCAGTATGAGACAGAAAATGTAAGTGAGGAGTGAGGTAGAGAAATCATTGGTTACATTCTGAAGTTTGTCTGCATTAACATGGTTTAAAAGGTGGGATGCTTGTGATTGACTGAAGCCTAGCTGCTGTGATTGGTTGTAATCTAGCAGCCAGCTCAGAAAAACAGCCTAACGTGTACAATTTTGGCTTATCCGCAGGAATCGAAGCGTGGGAGTACAGGGGTAGTTTTAGGCCCAAATAGTTTAATTTAATAGATAACATCTTTACCAGAGGATGCATTTTTAAAGAACCAAGGAAACATTGCTTTTCTGAAAGAGTGCATACACGTATGCATGGATGTACATACACAGGTAGTGTGTACACATATACACTTCATTATAACACCTGTAATAAAATAAAGTGTAATTTATTACATTTTTATATTCTGTGTGTCTAGGAAATGCAAGCGTACTAAATATAATTTATATGCAGATGAGCAAAATTTAAAAAAGCAGACATAATTCTGTGGCCTAGGTAATCAAGGTTTACATTTTGCAGTGTATCTGTCATTTTCCCCCTTTTTATATGCTGCTTCTTAATTTAGTTATGCAGCACTCAGCCTTGCCCCCCCCATCATGTCTCTGATTCCTAGAGAAGTTTTCACACTGTTGTGTCGCCTCATGTGTCTGCAGAAAATGCCTGCTTTTATGCTTCCCCACTTAGTCGTGCTTCTGTGGTAGATAACACACAGATGAGGCGGAGGCGGGCTACTCATGTTTGAAACAGGGAAGCAAATTCTGTTTAATCATTTCGGTGGCCTGGCAGTAGATGGGGAAGCTGCTTTTTCCCCTTCTCTCTCTTGCCAAGTCCTCTAGCCTCTAGTGCCTCCTGCATCTCGTGCATACCCTGGTCCTCTACCTCTTTGCTTCTCTTTCCTTCTTTCTGCTCTCTTGGAGTTAGTTTTCTGTCCCCTGGTTTCTGGGTGCATTTTCCGTGACATTGACAATAAGTAAAACGTTGACAAATTTCTAGGGGAGATCAGAGTCCAGCTTACAAATTTGCAAAATAGCTGCAAGCACTCTTTTTCCTTTTCTTTTCTTTTCTTTTTTTTTCTTTTCATTTTTTTGAACCATACATAACCTTGAAGTCTTTTTATTGTGAGTTTTAGGACACTAGCCAGGAGTCACTATGCAGCCATTTTCTTTTACGGTTTCTTTGAAACAGTCGTCTCAAAATTATGATCGAAGGAAAGAAGAGAGCGTTTGGAAAAGAAACCAATGTACAACTGTGTACAAGGGTACTTCAGTTTGTGAAAAAATAGAACTAAAATATGAGTTTATTTTGATGCATAAATACTTTGAAATCCATGCATAGTTTTATGTAATATGCATTCTTCACGAACTTTCTGAAGTCCCCTCATATGTACAGGGGGAAATAAAGAATGGTGTTTAATTCTAATTTAATCATCTTATAATTCAATTTAGTTGATTTTTAATTTAATTTAACCAGTATATAATTTAATCATTTTCTTAAACCAGACCGAAGAAATGTAAGATGGGTCACAACCAATATGTTTCTATTTTTGGTTCTCAAATGGGCTTGAACATGACGTGAAAACTTTTATGATACAATAAATTGATGAAATATGAATCAGAACATTAACAATCAGGATAGAAAAACACGTTTATCGATGACTACAATATTGGGAGACAAAAATTGAACTGATGCTTGGAGATTATCAGGGCCCCTACTGCTAGCTACAGTTATTTGAATGAAAAGTCTTTGATTGTCCTTGCCTGAAATACAATGACCACCCTGAGGCAGCAAATTAGAATTCAGTTTGGAGATATTTCTTGCACTGAGTTTACAGAGGGGAAAGTGATGAAATAGAGGCAAAGAAGAACCTGGATTTGGATATAGTCTCTGAGTCTTTTTGGAACACTGGGCAAGTCATTTAAATAATCTTACAGTGGAGGTGTCAGTATGTCAAAGGAATCTCTCTAAAGGCTGCCAGAATGATTTCGGGAAGCCAGATCACTGATACAAGTGCTGGTTGGAGAGAGTAACAGTTTTCTAAGATGTGGTCAGAAACCTGAATAAGGAAATCCCCCCTTGAAAACCCCTAGTAAAGGGCTCTTGGTGAATTATCTTGGGTCTCGAAAGTCCCTTGATGAGCACATGTTTTATAATAGGTACTAAAGACTACTTATGATGAAAAATAATAAAAGGACAGAATTTAAGACTTGATCCATAAGGTAGAAAACAGCTAGAAGCGAAATTTAGGATTGTGAATACATTTCTTCCTTCTGTTTAGATAGGTAAATATCGCAAACATAATGTGATGGGAAACAAAAAGTCAAGTCATTCCCATAATACAAGCATTTTTAATTTTAGCCTCTTACCCTTGTCTATACATAACATAGTGGCATGTTTTAGCCATGCTATTTATGGCCTGCTTTATGTCACTTTGCATATACACGAACCTGTTTGAATTTCTAGGCAATTTTTTATCTTATTTTTATTAGATGTATTGTTGAAACAGTATTTGCCAAAAGAGCTGGGATTGCTATCATATTTATCATTTAGTCATTATTCTATGACTTATTCTTATAATTTATTATTATAAAGAAAACACTTTCCCCAAATTTGCCATAGGGTACACATGCTCACCAGAGACAGAGACAGAGACAGAGAAGGTGAGAAAGCGTTCCCCATGGGGGAAGGGTCACACTGTAATCCCCTCTCTTCTATTTCTTCCTCCCCTCGGGATTTTGGGTGCATAGGCACATGCACTCAGTGTGTTCTTCAAGCCACCAGGTCTAAAACTAAATGTAGTTGGCCATGTGAGATCTTAACCATCTCGCACAAGCTGTCCCGAAGAAAGCAATTCCTTTTTTTAATTTTTTGTTTATTTTTTATTTTTTGTTTCTTTTGTTTTTGTTTTTGTTTTTTGGGTCATGAACATTCCAGAGAGAGACAGAGGGAACGTGAGAAATCACCTCCCAGGGTGGATGACCTTGCCACAGTGCAATTCCTTCTCCTCCTTCTGTGATTGTGGGCATGCAGCACATGGACCTGTATATATATATATATATAATTGTATTCATTAAAGATAGACTGTCCTTTAGCCAAGGCATTCAGCATTATACACTTATTCACCTCTATATTCTGTGAGGCCGTAGCAATATAAAATGATCTCTGAGGACAGAATCTTGAAAAAAAGAGAGAGAATGAACTCAGATCATGTGGGTTACGACTCTTATCTTTTGCTGAATATTGAGCTTTGATTCTTAGTCATCTGTTTTTTCATATGAATGTCTGTAAGGATTTAGGCCTGATCTGTAACATGGGGCCCACATAGGCCCCAGGCTGTTTTATTTATCCTGTATGGTATTGAAACAGAAACCATGCATTCATGTATCCCTACATTTATTTTAATATTAATATTTTAATAATTTTTTAATATTTTTAATAACTAATATTAAAAATAAATGTAGTTAAATATTGGGGGGTTTAGTTTTTTTCTTGAGAAATGGAAGATCTGTGCTCATAGACCACAGGACCCCTGTTTCCCTGGGCTCAGTAATGGCCACCTCCTGGGTCTAGGCTTTCCAGTTCAACAAGCCCTTCCCACCCTTTTTTTTTTTTTTTTAAATTTTCCATAGGGCATGTGCACTTGTGAGGGGTTGGAGGTAGAAAGTGAGATAGCACCCCCCAACATATTGATTGTGATTCATCTCATATTTCTTGGTCTGGTTTAAGAAAATGATTAAATTATAAACTGGCTAAATCAAATTAAAAACCAATGAAATGGTTCCTGACCATGTCTTAGAAAACTGTTAGGTGATGGCCACACCTTAATCCCTTTTCCTCTATTCTTTGGATTTGGGGTGCACACACTCCCCCCAACATACACACGCACACATACACATACACACATCTGATGTTTTTCAAGCTGCCAAATCCGAGACTCGAACTGTGCAGTCAGCCATATGGGATCCAGCTGCCTTCACCACCACCACACCACCAGCTGGCCCGAGCCCTTCCCACTGTTTACTGTCTATTACACTTGCTTGCTTGACGTCCTGTTGCTTACTGACCCTGCTGGCCACCTAAGGGCTCTAGGCACAAGTGCAGGACTTAACAGCCTTCACATTACCTGTTTTCTCTACCCTCCTCTTAGACTTAATTTCTCCCTGTAAAGTTAAATTTTACAAGTTTGGAACACAGATGCTGTTAGTCTATAAAACTTTGCTTCTCACATGTAAACGTAGTAGCCTGCTGACCTCACATTCTGGTGCCTCTAGCTTGGTTTTGCTCTGCTGTGTTAAGTGTCACAATCATGGGATATTCTTATTCGAGGTAATCATGAGGAGGGGACCAGCAGGTGGTATGGTGGTTAAGGCGGCTGGATTTCCATACAATTGATTGTGGTTTCAGTCCCGAACCCTGTGGCTTGAAACTCACACCAGGTGCATGTGTATATGTGCTCAAAATTCTGAGAGGAGAATGGAAGAGATGAGAAGAGAATGGAAGAGAATGCAGCATGGCTGTTCCCCCCAGGGGGTGATTATCTCATTTTCCCTCTTTCTGTCCTTGTTTGTCTCTGTCTTCTCCAGTGAGCACACATGTCCTATGGCAAAAACTTAAAAAAAGAAAAAACATGATAATCAGTAGGAGGGATCTACTGTCAGAGATCCTGATTCCTTTGGTCTGTGGTGGGGCCTAAGCATTGTGTTTGTTTTGATTTTGCTTTTGAATGCATTATTATGTGATTTTGCTGTGAGTGAGTGAGTCATGGTTTAGAGAAATATTTCTTTAACTCTAGCACCAAAACAAAAAATCTAATCCCGGATGGAATTTTTTATTTTCCTCATTTTATTTATGGCTTGATTAGTCAGGGTCTGACCAGTCACACTGGATGCCTCAACCGTCTCTCTCCTGGGACTGCCCAGAAACTTCCCTGAACAAAGAAAGAGGGTACCACTGGGATGAGATTGCCTTGAATATCTTTAATCTACACATTTTTAAAAAATAAAAACTTGATCTGTCTCATGAAAAAAAAATTATTTTTGTTTTTCAATAATGTACCTACTATAAAAATGACATTGCTATTTCCTTATTTTTTACACATATATATTAAAGATGCATGGAATCATTGGAAATGGTGAGCTATCGGTGGTCTTTTTAGAATTTCTCTTTTCCCGGATGTTGATAAGTAACTGAAAGCCTAATAAGCAAGCAAGCAGAATTAGTCAGTAGAACTTTCTCTCTTGCTTCACTTTTGTCCTCAATGGTACAGGAGGGTTAGAGTTCAACACAGCCTTGTGGGGCTGTATGTCTGGGAAGAAGTCATTCTGGTTTGATTCTAGTCCTAAAGAAATGAGAAACCTCTTGTCAATCATTCAAGATGGGAGATCCTTGGGCCCAGCTATGAAAGGTCCCAAATTCATTTGCACTACCAATATCCCTCAGATCAAAAATCTGAGGGAATGGAGATGCTGTGGTTTGGGGCCAGCAGATGGCATGAAGGTTGGGGTGGCTGAATCCCATATAGATAATTGCATGGTTCAAGGCATAGACCCAGTGACTTGAAAAACATGCCGGGCATGTGTGCATGCATGCCCCAAATACCAAGGGAGAATGGAGAATGAAGTCATTTGTTATAGAAGCCCAGGAGAGAGGTTTGGGACAGATCCTTTCATCCCTGCCCTCAAAGGAATCAACTTACAGATGCCTTAGCCTCAGATTTCTAGCTTCCTGAACTGTGAGACAGTAAATTCCATTGCTGAAGCCATCCAGGCTGTGGTACTTGGTGATGTCAGTACTAGCAAACTGACACAAGAACCAAACCACAGATACTCTCTTTTTAAAAAAATTGGTATAGGGTATATGCACCACCAGAGATTGACAGAGACAGAGAGAGAGAGAGAGGAAAATGAGAAATCGCCCTCTGAGGGGATGGCCAAACATCCTATGGCAAAAATCCTAAAAAATAAAAAAGAAAAAAAGATAAAGAAAAATTCAATGTGTTAATTTCCTGGGGAAACAATTTTCCTTGAATTTTCCTTCTTTTCTCTCACTTCCTTAAGCTCTAACCTTTTGGTGTTGACTTGTCTGGACCACCATTGTACCCCCCACCCCCATCCAGAGAGCATTGTTTTGCAGTAGCTAAGCACAGTGGACATAATGAAAATGCTCCTTATGGGCTTGGGTTAGAAATGAAGTACTCCACCATGGTCACCACAGAGCTTGCTGCTACCATGCTGTCACCACCAGCCGCCTGTAGTTGCTGATGCCCGAGCTCGGTACGGAACCCTCTCACTAACTGTTCCAGGCTGCTCTCTACTCATTCTTGTCATCTAGAGGACTGCAATTCTTCCTGGCCCACTCCATCCAACACCTTTTTTACCTTTCGGTTTTTTTTTTTTTTTTTTTTTTTTGTTATAGGGAGTGTGTGCTCACCAGAGAGACAGAGAGACAGAAAGTGAGAAACCACCCCATGACCACACCACAATCCTACCCACAATCCTCCATTCTCCTCTTTGGATTTTGAGCACATACGTACACATGCCCAGTGTGAGTTTCAAGACACCCGATCTGGAACTTGAACTGCATTCAGTCTTGTGGGAGTCCAGCACCTCAACCACTGTACCACCTGCAGGCCTCTCTTCTGCTTTTAAAAAGTCTCTTCCTGCTTGCTTTGAACTCCAGTGAAAACAGAGAGAATGTGAGGGGTTTTTTTCCCCTTCCTTTTCAAATTCTAGCTCATCTTTAAGGGTTAATAGCCTTAGACTCGTTTTTATTTCATTTTATTTATTCATTAATTTATTTTAATTTGACTACACACACACACACACACACACACACACACACACACAGAAACTGAAAAAGCAAGCCACTAGGTTCAGGACTTGAACCATGGTCGGCCATGTGGAAGTATCCAGCACCTTAACCACCACACCACCTGCAGGTCCCGCCTTTGACTCTTTGAAGTAATCCTCCAGGGGAGCCTCAATTTCTTCCTGTAGTTATTTAATTATGTCACTAAGATGTTGCTTTTTTTGGTAAATGCCATGTTATATCTTGAGTATGTTCTGTTGTAGGGATGATGTGGCAAGCCAGTCAGACTGTGGTGGGGTCATCATGTTCTGGGACTGTCCATGCCTGCTTCATTTCTACTGTTCAATAACCTGGTTGACCCTGACAAGTGAATCCTCACTGATGCTACAGTGAATAAATATCCAGTCAATCTCTCAGTTTCTTATCATCTGATACAAGGTACAAGCCCTCATGTACCTGTGTTTCTGAGAGGCTCAAAGGGAACAAATACAAAGACTCCTGTATGTTATTTGTCTGTGTGGCCCAGACCACTCCCCCTGCATGATAGCACTCATGGAGGAGGGGCACATGGCTGGAGGGGGCAATGCCACTTGACTTCCTCCCTCGCTGCAGGCTGGGGATGCCAGGTTTTGATTCTCTGCCATCCAGACTGTAGGCCACAGTTTTCCCAGAGTAGGGAGTTTATAGGTGGACTTCTGGTTCTCACAGAAATTGCTCCAAACATCCGTCCTGCCACCAACATCCATTTGTTTTGCAGGTTCGTATGTATTTAACACGCAGGCATTTTGCCAGCAACTGCCTGAAAACAAATTGAGTGGTTTATGTGCCTAAATGAAGTAAAAAGTCATTAGGAAACTATCTTAAAAACCTGAAACGGAGCCCAGATCGGGCCAGAAGTGCTGGGTCTGCATACCTTCTTAGTCACTCCTAATTGTGGGTTGCTGGACAAGTCATTTCTTGTACTTTGTGCTCAGCTTGCTCAGTTATAAAAAACATCATAATAACTTTTCCTGCATACATTTATTGAACCTACAAGAGGTGATATGTGTAAATTAACTTTGTAAAAGGCCAGGCAAGTGTCATAAGGGAGCATAAGTATAACCCTCTAGGGATTGGTATTCTCATTTAACATTTTCATAAGTGATTCAGAAAGGGAGAGAAAGAAGCAAATGTTCTAATTTGCAAAAAAAAAAAAAAATCAAAATCTTGTGAGTAAAAAGACTCAGACATTCTGGGAGTTTTTGAGATTGTAGTATCTATGAATATAGTATGCTATGTGATCCCACTGTGGGCTTGAATGTCAAGATGTTAATTATCTGTGTGGTTCAGAAAACATTGATCTTTGTTTATTTTAATAACTTCTAGCGATATTTTTGCTGAACCTTGAGTTCTGCCTCATCTGACCCAAGCCAAGTGTACATAAAGGCTTTGGGTGTCACCTGCCTAGAAAACTTGTTCCCAATAGCCATCCTCCCAGTTCTCGTTTGCACTTCCATCCAGTAACTGCCCAGTGACCTCTTATTCAGTGATCTTCCTAGTTTAAATAGCATTTATTCCTCTCTGATATATTGTATATTTCTTTCTTTAATTACCATCTTCCCTGATGTGATGGTTAATTTTACATGTCAACTTGGCTGGGCCATGGTGCCCAAATATTTGCTCAAAAATTATTCTGGGCCTGGCCGAGGTGGTGCATTTCATAGCGTTTTGGACTGCAATGCTAGAAAGCCACGTGGTTGACTGTAGGTTCCACCTGCTATCTAATTTGTTGAAGGCCTTAATAAAATAATGATTGATCGCCTTACCTCCCTGAGCAAGAATTCTGCTAGCAGACTGCTTTGGGACTTAACTGCAGTTCTTCCCAGAGTTCACGGCTGCTATACTACCCCATCAGATTTTGGACTTGCCCAGCCTCTCAGTCATGTAATCCATTTTTCAGGAGAATGCTAATACATCCCACTTGATATAAATTCTATTAAAAAGATTTTGTTTATCTACTATACATTCCCAGGCAATTGTCAGACAGTGCCTGACATATAAAAGGTGTTTGGTAGTATTTGCTTAATTAATTGACTATTAGATTAACTGACATTATTCCTAGCAGACTATACAAACAGGATTTCTCGACTTTTCAATCTTTATTTTGATGGAGATTTAAAACAGTTTTATTTTTTCTTTGTTTCACTTTATTATCACTTGCTCTTATTGTCTGCATTTCAGACCTTCTGTCTAACCCATTTCTTGCAACTTCCTTGAAAAAGAAATTGAGCATACAGAGCTTGTAGGATTTTTGTGGGTTTCCTGTCCTGTTACAACTAATATGCCTCAGTTTCTTCTTGGAAAGTTTGAGTTAAATCTTTGCATTCCGCAAACTTGACTTAACATGAAAATGTAAAAATGCAAGTTGTGTGGAAGGCTTGTTAGATCACATTTAAGACAGTGACAAGGCTCTCTGCAGACCCATTTTTCTTCTGTACACTTGATGTAATTCTTTAATGCTGAACTAAGGAATGTTTCCACAAATTCAGCTCTGAAGGTCACTGCCATATGAGGTAAGGTCAGTGCTGGCATCTCCAGTGACATCTGTGTCTCTTCACTGCCCTCTACTCCAGTTTCGTATCTCTCAAATATGGAATGTATTTTGATTCCCAATGAAAAACTTCAAAGCTAAAACAATGTAAAGTGGAAAGTACATTTTGTCCAGACAGACAGCTCCAGAGGCGGAGCCTATGCACATTTTCCCAGAAATAGCATTAACGGTAACAAAGAAAAAAATGAAAACTCTGCAGCTTTCCTGAGTGCTCGACATGTAAACCAAGAACCGTGAACCTGCTCATATCAGTCTTCTGGATACAGAGTGCAATGAACATACAAAAAGGAGAGGACGCTGTTCATTCCCAGGGGACATACACACACATCTGCTATTGAGTAGCAATTATTTTATTTTTTATTTATTTATTTATTTTGCTATAGGGCGCATGCACTCGCCAGAAAGACAGAAAGAGACACAGAAAGAAAGCGAGAAATCATCCCCCGGGGGGATGGCCACGCTGCAATCCCTTCTCCTCCATTCTCCTCTCAGGATCTTGGACATGCACGTACACAGCCTGGTGTGAGTTTAAGCCACTGGGTCCAGGACTCCAATCGTGGTCAACTACATGGGAGTCCAGTGACACAGCCATTATGCTAACTGCTGGTCCCATCAATTATTATTTTTTTAATTGCCAGAGGACTCATGCATAACTCATACCTGAGAGAGAAAGAGAGAGAATAAAGAGAGAAAGAGAGATAGACAGAGAGAGAGGGTGCTTTAAAAAGTAAGAGCCACACAAACATATAATGTAAAACTTCCCCAAATTATTAATGCAGTACATGTCGCCTGCCCATCTGCAACATGCTTTTGGAAACTTGACATTGATTTTCCATTACAATCAATGTTACTCATCTTTGTATTCTGAGAAAATAGCATGTAGTAGGTGCCTAGCAAATGTCTGTTAGATCGAAGGGGGGATGGTTTAGTAGTGAAATCAGCCTAGTTTGGCAAAAGTCTTCTTATCTGTGTACTGCTCCCAGTTTTATTTTGTTTGTTTGTTTTTCTTTTTTCTTTTGTTGTTATTATTTTTTCAGATTTTTGCCATAGGGTGCATGCACTCCTTGGAGAGAGACAGTGGGAGGGAAAATGAGAAATCACTCCCCAGTAGGGATGGCCACACTGTAATCCCTTCTACCTTCTCCTCCTGGGATTTTGGGCATGCACACACACCCTCCCAACATGATTTCCAAGCCCAGGGTAGGTCTAGGGCTCAAACCGCAGTGGGTCATCTGGTAGTTAGTGTCTCAACCACCACACCAGCTGCTGGCCCTGGGTTCCAGTGGTTTTTTACAGAGAATTTTTCGTATACATAAAGTAAGCTATATTCTATGTGAACCTTACTGTCTCTGGGAGTAGAGCCAAAAACCACTATACTAGAAATCAGAATAGAGCTTAGGCAAGTTCCAGCTCTACCTTTCACTAGTGCGTGACCCTGGACAACTCAGCTACTTCATTGTCATTTTCCCTCTCGCAAGTATGGCTGTTAGAAATTTCTCTTTTTATTTAACTTTTTAGGGTTTTTGTCATAGGGCAAGAGAAAGAAACTGAGAGAGCGGAAGTAAGAAATTATCCCCCAAGGAGGATGGCCACACCACAATCCCTCCTCCTCCTGGGATTTGGGGTATGCACACACACATGCCCAGCATGATTTTAAAGCCGTCAGGCCCAGGATGTTAACGGAGGTTGGCCATTTGGGAGTCCAGTGCAGCAATCACAGCAGGTGATGACCTGCTGACCCCAGAAATGCCTCTTAAAACACATTTATCCCAAGAGGGAAAATGGTCAACAACTTCTCTTTTGGTTCTCCTTCTTTATTCAGAGGCCCCATGTGATGTTTAGAGACCTGAAAGGGATTCAGGCTGTGGTGATGAGAAGGCAGTGTGGACTCCTGTGGCTATGATTCATATATGTAGACTAGAATCTGCCAGAATTATGGCTTTACCTTCCAGCAATGAAAATGTGAGCTGTGCCATAAAAACTGAACAATGGGGGACCAGCAAATGGCATAATGGTTACATTACTGGACTCCCATGTAGTCAACTGCGGTTCGAGTCCCTGAACCCGTGGCTTAAAACTCTCACCAGGTGCATGTCTATGCATGCCCAGGGTCCCGAGAGGAGACTGGAGGAGAAAGGATTGTGGTGTGGCAATCCTCTCTGGGAGGGTGATTTCTCACTTTCTGTCTCTCTGTCTCTCCATCGAGTACATGTGCCCTATAGCAAAAATCTTTCTAAAAAAAAAAATTAAAAACTGAACAATGGCCTTGAGAAAGCAAAACTCGGGACTAATAGTTTTTAAGTTTTTAATGATTAGCAACAGAATTTACATATTCTAAATCCAATGAGAGACTATTTAAGTGAAAAATAAAAGAAGAAGAAGAATAATAACTTAGGGCACATTTCAGCTAGGATTACTTTCAAATACTTCCATATCCTGTTTTGCTCATCCCCCCCCCTTTTTTTTATTTGCCAATGGGTTTATGCGCTTACTGGAGAGAGAGAGGAAATGAGAAAGCAGCTCACAGAAGGTGGTCATGCTGCGATCTCATCTTCTCCATTTCTCTCTCCTTTTGGAATTTGGGGCACACACACATACATGCCTTGCGTGTTTCTCAAGACACTGGGTCCAGGACTTGAACCATGCAGTTGGTCCTGTGGGATCCAGTGCCTTACACACCAGACGATGGGCTGGCCCATTTTTGTTCATTTTCTTAGGAACTCAACTCTATGGCTGGCTAAGAAAAATATGACTCAACAGCATGGTCTTGGGCTTTTGTCTCCAGAAAAAAGGAACCAAAAATAGATTCCTGATTTGTTCTCTATAAAGAGGAATCATTTTTTTCTGAACAAAGATGAAGAAATTCTGTTGGACTAGGTGGAATATTTATTGTTTGCTTGAATATCCAGTGAAACTTTCTCAAAACTGTTCCTCCTGCATATAAAAAGGGAAGAAATAGACATGCTCTAAGCTAAGTATCAGTTCTGGCAGAAATTACTGCTTTTTATCCTGATAACAACTTTTCAGGATGGGCCAGCTCCACAACCTAGTGGTTAAGGGAGTTGGACCCCACATGGCTGACCATGGTTTGAATGCCTGCCTCGGTGACTTGAAAAACATACCAGGCCTCCCAAAATTTGTGTGCCCCCAAACCCAACAAGATGAAAAAATGGAGGAGAGGATTGTAGTCTAGTCATACCCCTTGAGGGATGCCTCCACCCTCTCCCATCTCTTTTCAGCAAGGCTCATGTGCCCTCTGACAATTAAAAAAAAATAATAATAACCCTTCAAGAAGGAAAATACTGCTCACACTTACAGATGAGGAAATTGAGCATCAGAGATTATGTAATTTGCCTAAAGTTACAGACTTGATAACAGAACTGGGATTCAAACTGTAACTGTTTGGAATTTCTTTTTTCCTATTCCATACTGCAGTCCCTCACTGGAACGTCATGACTGTGATAATAACAGGAACGACACTATTACCAACTGTGAACTTCTTTATTCTGTACCAGATACTGTGCTCAGAGCTCTCAGTGCCTTACCCAAGAGCTAAAGAAACTGAGACATGCAGAAACGCAGTAACTTCTCCCACAGAGACAGGGTGCTAAGTGGGAGACAGTACTCACTTTGGAGTGGTGACCCAACTCCTACCATCTGTGATGCTAGGAGGGGACTTCAAAGAGTTTGTAGAGAAATGACATACACATGTAAGTTTGTGTGGGTTGAAAAATGATTGTAAAAGCCATGCATATTTTTTCTCATGGTATGCATTTTCCATGAGTTCTTTGAAGTCTTCTCAAATTTCTACGGTGGTTTGGGGATCCCGGGTCTGAGTTGCGTTACAGATAATCTGCTCCTTCCTTGGAGACAAGTTAGCATGCGGAAGGAGCCTCCTCAGAGTTAGCCTGGGCACAGCCGATGCAGCCGTTTTGGGTGGGTTACACCTGGTTACCACGTTGCTTAGTTCAGAAATCAGTAACATTCTCTCTATTCTTATCTTTTACAGATACTTACCTCTATTCCTGGATTATTGTTCAAAAGCATTAATGCCCAAGTGACTGATGCCTACTCTGAGGGGTCAGAATGGAGGAAGAACATTTTTCAAAATAATACTCAGAAAAAAAAAGGCCTGCATCGTGGGGGCCAGTTCTGCTGCCAGCCGTGTCTTCCTGGTAAGTCACACCACATATCCCGAGATAAGTATACAAATTAGTGTGAAGAATAGCGTCATGCTATAATGAGTAACGTATTTTTATAGCTTTGGTTTTCCTATGTTATTAATACATAGGATTACTGGGAGAAGAAAATACAAACATGAAATTGTTTTTCCAAAACTGGTTTTACTCATCTTTAACACAAGGTGTTACAAGTAAATATCACTTTTAAATGATAGGGACCTCCAGAATAAGAAGATTTTTCTATTTGGCTTCATTTTTCATGAACAAAAGAAGACTCATTCATGGTTGTTTAAGCTTACCATGTCAAAACCGACCACTATCTATCATAATAATGGAGCTTTGAAAGCAAGTGATTTCTACCCTTAAAGGACGTGTTTCAGCACTTCTTTTTATTTTTTCATTTTTAAGAAATATTTTTAAATTTCTTTTTTACATTAGATTGTTGTACATCTTTGTGGGGTATGATACAGTTTTTCAAAGCATGTTGTCAGCACTTCCTTTTCATTGAAGGCCTCTAAAAAAGCTGTTTGTCCTGGCACTGAAGCCTGCAAAATACATTTGCATTTTGCAGCTGAAACTAGATGAACTAGAAAAAGAGCGGACAAAACCCAATCATTTTTTAAAAAGCAGTGCTGTGAAATACAAACCAATTTCAGATCGGAAATCCTTCCAACACTAGCAGTGTAGAGATGAGCAGAGTGTGATTGTGCAAACCTTTTTCTGCTTGGAGTAGGGTTGACTACCTTTACATATACAGATAGGGATCTCCAGCTGCAGTAAGACAGGGACATAAAGGAAAGCAACATGTGGGCCTATGAGATAGAGCCTAGAACAGTGAATGACCTACCAGGGGTCATGGTTGTCCTCCAGGCTTCTAGCACCAAAGCTGCAAAACAGGTGTGGGTCCTGCTTGTAAAACAATTCTACCAGTTTCCTTTGGCCTCCTGTCCAGATTTTAATGACCCTCATGAGAAAAATCTTTATACTCCAACCCATTTGTGCTGAAGTCCATTTATACTCATCCTTCTCCAAACAGGGATAAAGAATGGCTTTCTGACGTTTTTACAACTTGCTAAATGCAATCAATTTACCTTATGAATTGAAATCTTTGCTCATAGTTTTAAAACTTAAAATGCAAATGAAAACAAAGATAATATGCTTTGCCTAGCAATCTGTCAAAGATTTGGGTCTTTTTTATGTTTTTGATTTTGCATTGTTTTATTTTCACTTAATAAGTAATCTCAGCCCTAGTGGGCTTATTTGCAAAAGAAGATCTCTCATATATAATTATTGGAATGCAAATTGTCACAAACTTTTAAGAAAAGAATTTGGATATGCGGGTCAAAAATTTGAATGTATGTTTATACCTACTGACGGTAATTGATTTATAGGAAGATGTCTTAAGAAAACAATCATAAATAAAGGCAAATATTCAAAGCATGACATTTCAATATGATACCTAATGATGTGGAATTGCTTAAATAAATTTTGGAGTAGTCAAAGGCTGGGGTATTATGTATTAATCAAAGTCTTTTTTTTCTGACTTTTTTTAAGAATTATTTTTTATTTAATTTTACTTATTGTTGTATTATTCTTTAAGTTTTTTTTTTGTTGTTGTTGTTCTAGGGCTTGTATACTCCCCAAAGAGAGATGAGAGAGAGAGAGAGAGAGAGAGAGAGAGAGGAAAAGTGAAAAAGCAAGTCGGAAGGTGTGGGACTCAAACCACAGTCAACTGTGTGGGAATCCAGCACCTTAACAATCACCATGCCACTTGCTGGCCCCCTGATTTATTTCTAATACAGTTCTTACATAAATCCTCTGAAGTGATTTCTAATTGACTACCTGTCTGGGTTAAGTGGTTCTCTCCGCTTCTTGTCTAGAATATTCTCGATGGCATCTGACATGTGTTAATTACTCTTGCTGGTTCTATTCCTTCTTGTTGAATGTTAGGGTCATCAATATTCAAGTTGCATCCAAATCTGTTTTGACTCATTGATGTTGTCGTAATGTACTTTAATTAAATATTATATAATCAGTGAAATATGAATACAGAGAAGACAGATATATTTCTGTGAAAAACTAGATTGAATATTTTGGAGATTTTCAGTAATGATAAGCTGCTAAAAAATAGTTCATGTAATAAATATAAAACAGTGGGAAAGAATCATGAAAAATCTCTAAAGTGATTCAAATAGATTATTGCTTAAGTTTTCTTTTCATCAAAAGGAAAAGAAGGAGAGAGAAAAGCAAGGAAGGCAAAGAAAGAGAAAGGAAAACAGAAACAAGAAATCTTAAGTGAAGCATTACGGATGTGACTTAAGTAGGAAAGAATTTGGAATTCTAATAACTTGACTCTACATTATAAACTTCACAAGTGCTTATATGAGTTATGTTTTATAAATCAAAATAAAATATGTATAGTATTATTTTTAATGATTATGTGAGCTGACTTTTTTTTTTTTTTGGAGAGATTTTTGCTATAGGGCGTGTACGCTCGCCAGACAGACAGAGACAGAGAGACAGAAAGTGAGAAATCACCCCCCAGGGGGGATGGTCACGCCGCAATCCCTTCTCCTCCATTCTCCTCTCGGGATCTTGGGCACGCACGCACACGCGCCCGGCGTGAGTTTTAAGCCACTGGGTCCAGGACACGAACCGCGGTCGACTACGTGGGAGTCCAGCGACATAGCCATTATGCTAACTGCTGGTTCCCGAGCTGACATTTTTGAAAGATTGATTTTTAAAAAACCTTACCACATTACTGTCTCCAATAAGAAGGATTGTATATTATACATATTATATATATATAATATGTATGATATATAATGTATAATTAGTATATATATTTATTATATAAAATTAATGATTCTATCAATTTTCCTTGGCCTGCTGTCCAGACTTTAATGGCCCTAAATAATGCATACTTATTATGAATACATATACACACATGTACACACATATATATATGTGTATTCATATACATAGGAATGCAACAAAATTTAGGCAATACCTAACAGTAGTTGATATATAGGTGCTTTTTATATTTTCCTGCTTCCTACAATTTTATTATCATTATCATTATTATTATTATTATTTTAATTTGCTACAGGGCATGTGCACTCACCAGAGAGACAGAGAGAGAGAAAGAGAAAGAGAAAGCAAGCTGCCAGATCTGGGACTCAAACTACTGTGAGCCATGTGCAAGTCCAGCACCTTAACCATCACATCACCTGCTGGCCCCAGCTATGATTTTTTTTTTTTACAATAAACATATATATTTTATAGTCAGAACATTCTTTTAAAAATATTTGAAAAAAAACCAGACACTCATTTAACATTTTTTAATAAATTTAGATTGTATGCTTTGGAGCAAAGAAAGAACCTGTGATTTATGGTATCGCTATCATGTGGCCAGCATTGCTCTAGGCACATCAGCAAGGTTATTACTTAAAGGGGCCAATTCTCTTAAAATCTCATTTGTGGGGCGAGCAGGTGGTATGGAAGTTAAGGTGCTAGATCCTCCCATGGCCAACAGCAGTTCAAGACCTGTACCTGGCAACTTGAAAAATCACAACAAATAAATAAATAAATAAACGAATAAATGTTAAAAATAATTCACTGCTGCTAGCAAGAAATAAAATTGTACTTTGGCTCAGTTTCTTTAAAATGTAGCTATAGTGTTGGGGCCAGCAAGTGTCATGGTGGTTAGGGTGCTAGACTCCCCCATGGCCAAACTCTATTAGAGCCCTGGACTTGGTGGTTTGCTTTCTCACTTTCTCTCTCTCTCTGTCTCTTTGTGGTGAGTGCTTTATAGAAAATTAAAGTAATAATAATAGTAAATTAAATTAAATAAATAACTTACAAAAATTATTGCTACAATGTTATATAGCCTTGATACCTTACATTTGAATTTTGTTCTGGGTTTCCAGTTTACTTACTTTTTCTGGCAAACTATTGTCTTTGTTTACTAAAATATCATATATGTTGCCTTTCGTAATCTGCTTATGTAGTAAATATTTTGTTTTATCACAAAGAATGTTATAAGGTTTTGTTTTGGTTTTTAAGGTTTTTCCCATAGGGTGCATGTACTTGCCAGAGAGAGACAGAGACAGTGAGAGAGAAAGTGAGAAATCACTCCCAGAGGGGATGGCCACAGCACAATCCCTTTTCCTCCATTCTCTCCCCAGGATTCTGGGCACACGTACCCGGTATGATTTTCTTTCTTTATTTATTTTTAAAAAAAGAGAGAATTTTTTGCTAAGGGTGTGTGTGCTCACTGGAGAGACAGAGACAGAAAGTGAGAAATCACTTTCCAGGCCACAATCCCTTCTCCTTCATTCTCCTCTTGGGATTTTGGGCATGCAATGCACATGCGCCAAGAGTGACTTACTTACTTTCTTTCTTTCTTTCTTTCTTTCTTTCTTTCTTCCTTTCTTTACATTCATTCACTGTACATCATTACAACATACAAAATGAGATTTTTCCATCCAGAATACACATCAACATATGTGTTATTGTCAACAAATAATTTTCCATTTCTTATTTCCTATTTATTTTACCTTTTTCCCCATTCTTTATTCCCTATATCTCACCCTCTGTTCTTTCCCACCCTCCTCCCACACTGTGTCTGGTATTTATTGTTGCTTTCTATGCCTTCCCCCCACCCATTTTATTGTTTCACTAAATATCTTAATTAATCTAAATATTTTCAATAGCAAGCACAGCTGATATATACATATCCATGAACACATATCTGACTTTAGGCATAAACCTCAGTGAGAAGAATGAATATACTATAAAGTAGCACCTAGCAGGGTCTGTATAGCTTACAACAGTCATCAAATAGGTATTTTTAATGCTTTTTTTTTAATTAAAAGAAAAACTGTTTAGTTTTTTTTTTTTTAATTTTAATTTACATTCATTTCCTAAGTATCATCACAGCATACAAAATGTGATTTTCAAGTTTCCAGATCTGGGATTTGAACCATGATCAGCTATGTGGTAGTCCAGCAACATAACCATTACATCATCTGCTGGTCTCCAGTGTGATTTTCAAGATGCCAGATTCGAATCTCAAGCCAGGGTTGGCCATATGGGAGTCTAGTGCCTTAATCACTCACTATGCCACCTGCTAACCCCAAGAATATTATGAGGTTATTATGTAAGTCACATATTTAGGAAACATAACATAAATTATCCTTGGTGTGCATGTGAATGGAATAGGTGCAACCAGCATGATTTTCAACAGCTGGGTCTGGAACTTGAACCATACAATTGGCCATAGGATCCAGTGCCTTAACCTCTGCACAGCCTGAGAAAGCAAAGCCCTTGGAGATCAAGGCTTTGTCTTATCTCCTGCGCAATCTCTAGGCCCTAGAAAGAGTCTACCACACAATTGACATTTAATAAACACTTGCTAAAATAAGTGAATTTTCCAGAAGGCATTATTGTGTAATGCTTAGTAGTAGCAATCCTGTGACTCACTTCATTTTTAAAGTAAGCTAAAGGAAAGCAAACATAAATATCATTTGAAATGGTTTGTAGTAAGACAACAAATCTGATACTAAATTATGCTATAAATATGTTCATGTCTGTCCATCAAAACATACCCTGCACCTTGATAAAGGAATGGAAAGAAGCAGATGAGTAAAAGGCACCTTATGAGTGCAGGCAGGATACAGTTCTGATAGAAATGCAAGAGAAGTCTTATTATCTTTATTATATGCATGACAAAATTGAGGCTTAGAGAGACTAAGAACTTTGTTAAGATTTTATAACTACTAACGATTTGACCCAGGTCTTTAAAACTTCACGTGCTCTTTTCCTTGAACTGCATTATCTCTTACCAGAATTTGTGGATTTCAGAAAGTAAAATGAGAAGTCAAAACAAAGTGAATTAATTCAGTAATCTGAGTAGCCACCTCTACCCTGAATATATACCTATCAACATCTCCTCTCTCCCAGAGAAGTTAGGGGTAAGAGCATTTCTTCAGTGCGTGTGGTTATTCTAATCCTCCCTCCCCACCTTTATATGCTCCTATTGGTTATCATTCTATTTCTAGAGGCATATTCCTTCAGTTACTCTTTTAGTTTTTGGGAGACTTTCTGCTCCTGGCATAATTTTTACAGCCTTTTTCTCCATTGTATTCATATATCATTAGCTTAATGCTCTCCCTGCTTTTACCCTCATTTTCAGAGTGGTTTCTTGTTAGTCAGTACCTCCTATGCTGGAAGGTATGGCCACCTTTCTCATACACTTGCCCCTTGTCTTCTTGGGCAGGTGAATGGAAAGCTGATGACTGCACAGTTGATGAGGGAAAACCAAGATGCAAGCCCTGCCAAGAAGGGAAGGAGTATACAGACGAAGAACATTATTCTTCTAGATGCCGAAGATGTCAATTTTGTGATGGAGGACATGGTAAGTGTCTCAAAAAGCAATTGAAAGAGGCCCGTTCTGGTGGTCTCATGCTATACTGGCATAGAGGAAGAGGCAATTTGGGGCTGGCTGGGGTAAAGCAGGTCTAGGTACTAAGCCAGTCACTAGTTTGGGGCTGGCTGGGGTAAAGCAGGTCTAGGCACTGAGCCAGTCACTCCTCTAGATATTTGTGCGTGAAATCTAGGCAGTATTTCTAGATCTTGCCAAATAACTAAATATGAACGCTGTGAATGGCGTTTATCAGCACCACTGAACACCACAGAAACATTTCCCGCTGACTAGATTTATGCCTGTATGATGACTCTTACTCATGGCCAACAAGGGCTCTGAAACTTTCAGGTACAAGGACGCAGAAACCCAAGATGTAGGATGCTCTTTCTTCTTTGGGGATTGGGTTTGTCTCAAACATTCCAGCGGGGGACCTGAGTTTTTATGATAGCTGAATCTCTTCTAAGGACCCAGATTAAAATATCACAGAAGTACTCCTAGTTTTCCTTGACCTCAAACACCCAGATGTAAAGTTTTTCCTGTCCTTATTCAGACTCTAAAGCAGTATTTCTCAACGCTGGCTGTACATTAGAATCACCCAGGGAGCTATTAAAAATGCCAGTGTTTAGGTTCCACTCAGAGCAATTAAATTGGAATTTCTAAGTGAGGACCTTGGCACTGGTCTGACTGATTAAGTCTAGTATGGGGCCTGGCATTCTGTACTTCTACTAAACTCCCTGGTGGTGCTGGCCCGCAGGCCCCACTTTGAGGAATGAGGCTCCAGATTAGAGGAACAGGGGGCTCTCAAAGCAATAACGGCAGTTGTGTCTTGGTTGCTGGATTGTCTACGAAAAGCCTTGCTGAATGATTGCTGCTGATTTCAAACTGAGGTTGCCTGCTTGGCATTTAAACACGAGTGGTATTGCCAAAGGTGATGGCATGACTGTTGATATATATAATGGATCTCAAAAATCTGTGCAGCTCGTTGCAGTTTTGTCATAGTCCATGTATTACTAACTGCTTTAATTAATAAGTTTGCAAACTGGTTTTCTAGGTTTAGAAGTGGAAAAAAATTGTACCCGGACCCAAAATACCAAGTGCAGATGTAAACCAAACTTTTTCTGTAGCACTTCTGTGTGTGAACACTGTGACCCTTGCATCACGTAAGCTTAATCTTTTTTTTTCTGATTAAAACGCTAGATATTCTTTGAGGGATTTTTTCTTCTTAGAGGGAAGCAGTGCTGACTAAGAGTCATGAGTTAGGGTTCAAGTCTTCCTTTGCCTCCGAGCAATTAGATGCCCGTGCTCATTCAGACATTATTGAGCACTGAACATTATTGAGCACTTGCTGTGTACTTGACACTGTGCCGGCTGCTTAAGCTAGTGACGTAAGCAAGACACGTACCTGGCATCACGGTCTTAGTCCATAGGCTAAGGAATTAAGAAAAGCAGCGATTACGCTGTGTCGATGCCCGATGCAAGCATACAAAATAACTTGTTCCCAGGTGTCACTTACACAGAAAAACCTTTCAATTCTGTCTGGAGAAGACGGGGGTGAAGATCTGACACCTAGACTGAGCCTTGAGGGAAAGAAAGATGGAGCAGGAACAGGTGTGCGTGGATGGAAAACCTATTTCAGGCAGGGGAACAGCAGCTATAAAGAGATAGGAGAGGCCCAGGAGAATGAGCTACCAGGCCAGAGTGCAAGAAAGACAGAAAAAAAGTCAAGGCTGGATTATGAAGAGTTCGAAAGATTAGTTTTGACTCTAAATCAGAAAACTTCATTGTGCTTCTCACTTTTTTACTGGTTAGCTGAGTTAGTTTGAGCAGGTGACTGCACCTCTCTGAGCTTCAGTCTCCTCACACATAGGATGCAAATCATATTTTCTTGTCCAGCCTGCTTTATTTGTGTGAAGATTGGATTAGGTAATATTTGTGGTAAAAATAGCTTCTGCTTTGTAAGATGCTGTTTTGTAAAACAAAAAGCTTGTAATTTATCTTGGGGAGACTTTAAAGAACTCATCTAATAGGATTCAAAAACAGGGATATAATACCATTTGTCTTATTTGCTAGAAAAATTTTCTGTGCTCTATCCCCAAGTGTCTGAGCATGCTCTAATGATGGCTGCCTAGTAGGTATTGGGGGAAGGGTGTAACTCAGTAAGACAACAGCAATAGCAGCAGTTCAAATCTTGATTTTTATAATTTTATTTAATCTTCTTCTCACCTTAATTTTATTGTGTAGCACAGATAATATTTTCTCCCTGTTACGGATAAAACATATAAGACAACAAGCTCATGATATTATCTTGCCCAAATTCACTTACTTAGGTAATGGGCAAAGGCAGGCTGTGAGCTCAGACAATCTGTCAGCATTTGGCTACCTGAATATCTGAAGAATCCCATGTTAACCTTTTTTTTTTACCTACAAGTTACTTTCTGGAGAGTTATAGAGAGAGACATGGAGGGAATGAGAAGGCACTCTGCCACGAGGGATAGCCACACCTCAATCCCTTTTCCTTCATTTCTCTTTCCTTTCAGGATTTTGGGGGCACACACCTAGCATGTTTTTCAAGTCACTGGGTCCAGGACTCAAACTGCCCAGGCAGCCTTGTGGGGTCCTGTCACCCCAACCACCATGCCACTGGCTGGTCCACTCTGAGATCTTCAAAAAGTCACTCCCTAAGATATTTTTCATCTAAACATCCAAACTATGTTATTAACTTATACTTACGTTAATCTAGACATATCTGAGATGATATGTTTGCCAGAGATGCAAAGATGAATAAAACAACCCCTGATGAATCATGTACCACTGAGAATGATAGAAGAGTCGGTCTTCCAGGCTTTCTGAAAGTTCACTGTATTTTTTTTCTAGGTGTGAGCATGGAATCATCGAGGAGTGCACACAAACAAGCAATACCAAATGCAAAGAACAAGGTAATTACTTCTTTTTAGGTCTCTCCTATCCTCACAGTAAAATTTCCAGAAAACTCAATTGCTTTGGATTCATTTTTATAAAAGTTCATTTACTTATTTCCTCCAAGACAGAAAGAGACAGAGAGACAGGCTTTCCCAGTCTCAGCTGGTATGATTTGCATTCTCCCCACACCCACCCACTGTGGTCAGGGAGGTCCCAGGACATAACCCCGCACCTTTCCCACATGGATCCAGTTGCATTACCATTGCACCATCATCCGGCCCTTGCTTTTGTACTTGTTCTTAAACCTTACTTCTTTTCAAAAAGAATTATTGGGACCAGCAGGTGGCGTGTTGGTTAAGGCACTGGACATTCCCACATGGCCAACCATGGTTCAAGTCCTGGATGTGGTGGCTTGCTTTCTCACTTTCTCTCTTTCTCTGTGTCTCTCTCTGGTTAAAATAAAATAAGTAAATGAATAAATAAAATTAAAAATAAATAATTTTTAAAAAAGAATTATTTGATTTTATTTATCATCATCATTATTATTTTTAATTTGCCACAAGGTGCATGCACTCACATGAGAGAGAGGGGGAGAGTGAGAAAGTAGGCCACCAGGTCCAAGACTCAAACCATGGTCAGCCGTATAGGAGTCCAGCTCCTTAACTACCATGCCCCCTGCTGACCTGAAAGATGACTTATTTTTATATAAAATGTCCAATGTTCTGATCTACAGGATCCAGATCTAACTTGCTGTGGTTGCTTGTCCTCCTGGTCCTGATTCTAGCAATAGCTTACGGTAAGTTCTTATGCTGTTCAAATTATAGATTGAAATAAATCAGGAAATAGCTGTCCTCAAGAATTTCCCATCGTGTCCTACCTATAAGAATGCTAGTAGGCAGGTGCAAATGTTGTACTGTTAATTTTCTACCACCAAGTGCCCTCTCAACAGCTGATAAGAAAAGATATTACCCCTTATCTACTGTTTCTGAACAATAGTTTTGGATCATTGAATGGTATTCTCTCCTCCCTAGGAACAAGAGTTCCTGCAGGGCAGAGCTGGCAAAAAAAAAAAAAAAAAAAAAAAAAAAACAAAAGT
>NW_006159692.1:1270745-1284802 GCF_000334495.1 Tupaia belangeri chinensis
GGAAAAAGAGTGCTCCGGGGGCAGAGCGGGCAAAAAAAAAAAAAAAAAAAAAAAAACAAAAAACAGAAGTAATCCTTCACTAGTCATTGAGATCACCCCATGCATGAAGAGAACACAAGAAAGGGCTTTTCTGGGACAGGCATTGCAGAGGACACTTGACACACTTGTCCTTTTCTGTCCTGCTTCTTCCTCCACCCAACTTTGGGTTTTTAAATTATTTTTCCTTCTTTACTTAAAATGCTATGGTGAAACATTTTATGTGATGGTTACTTAGCAGAGTAAGTAAGATAAGCCACAATTGGATTTAATTATAGCCTATGAAAACTCCTTTAAGACATTCATAAAATATAAGATCCCATAGAATCTCTAACTCAGAAGCAGTCAATTTTTCCTTCTCTGTTGCTACAAGTCACTTTTTTCAGCTCATTTGAATACAAAGAGATTGTCTTGCCTGTAGAGGTGCCTAGCCTGTCTTTAGCTAAAAATATGCACTCGCTATTTAAACAGTCTGTGATGGAGACGTACAAGTTATTTTCTTCCATCTCACACTGACTGCATGGCATACACTCATGAGTGAATATGCTTGAGTTATTTGTGAGTATCTGTATTTGAATTTCTGGGCATACATGCCACTCCAAGGCAAGCCGATGTCAATTTTCCTTGACCTATGCTTTTGTGCTCTGCTACCATCATGACACTACTTATATGAAGGAGGGGGAGTGATGTTGGCCATAAATGAGGCCAAAGCCAGTTTCACAAAGGCCAGTGTGTGGCAAGTGAATGACTCAGCTGAGATGTGGCCTACTGGGGCTGGGCGGTGGTGCCGTGGTAACCTAACTAGACCCATCTGGGAAGGTCCTAGACTTGTGTCCCAGGACTTCCCTCTACACACTGGATATATACACGCTCGTAGTTCAGGCTGATGGAGACCAGGGTGGATTGTGGCATTAGAACCCTGCTGGAGGGGCCAGCAGGTGGTGTGGTGGATAAGGGCGCTGGATTCCCACATGGCCAACCATGGATCAAGTCCTGGACCTGGTGGCTTGCTTTCTCCCTTTCCCTTTCTCTCTCTCTCTCTCTCCTCTCTCTCTTGTCAAATAAAGAAAAAAATATATAACAATAACAAATGGAAATAAATAAATAAATAATTATTAAAAAAAAAAAGAACCCTGTTGGAAATGTCTGTCTGTCTGTCTCGGTTTCTGTCTTTGTTTCCCTTAGGGAAGAAATAGACTTTAAAAAGGTAGAAAGAAGCTGGCTTCATAGCACAACAGTTAAGCACTGTGTGGAGGGAACTAGGTCCCTTGTGGTCAATTGCAGTTCAAATCTTGGCCCCTGTAGCTTCAAAAATACAGTGGACACATAAGCACATGTGCCCAGGATCCTGACAGGAAGGAGGAATGGAGGAACTGGCAGGTGTGCACTTTCTTTCTCTCCCTCTCTTTCTGTCTTCCCTTAGTGTAAACACATGCCTTCAGGCATGAAAAAAATAACTTAAAGAAAAAAGTGGCCTATCTCTCAAACACTTGACTCAGTGGGATGACACTTTCAATGTCACTGCCTCCTGCAGTGTTTGGCCACTTTAAGGTTCAAGGAACTTCTTCCTTCTGCTTCTCTTAGTGTGAAATTGTGTTCTCACATGCAACCTACAAAGTTGAGACCTAAGTCTGATAGACATTTCTTTACTCTTTCAGGTCTGAGAAGATACAAAAAGCGTAGAAATAAAAATTATGAATGCCAGAATGCTGCAACCGTCATTTTGGTAGGTGTCAAAACATGCATCAGCTTTCTTGAAAAAATAGGGAACGTCATGATTCAGCTTTTTATTTGTCGTTTTATTTTAAGCTAACATTTACTGTGTTTGTGTGTGCATGGGTTACAGGGGCAACATAAATGAATTATGATATGGGGCCCAATTTCTACACAGATACCGTAAAGGTCAATGAAGTGGGGAGAGACAGTGCCCCAAATGTGAGTTAGAAAAAGGATTTGGCCAAGCTCCAGGTTCCATGTTGGTGTCCCTGCAGAGGAACATCATTTACCAGAGCACGGATTCCATATCTCAAACTCCATGATAAAGGCATAGCTCAATTCCTTCCAGCCCCTGTTGACCTAATCTCTCACCCTGTCTTTTTCCAACATGGGATCAGGGCATTCCAAACAGCAAAACACATAAGGGAGGAAAAGTCAATTCTACTTAATTGAATAATGATGTATTCTTTGTTTTTCATTTGGAGCCAGGGCTCAGTGGCGAGTAGGGTTTTTAAATCAATATGGTACCAAAAATAATTTCAATTTGAACCATTTTTATGCAGTCAAAAATAAGAATAACAGTGAAAAAAGCTTTAGAATAATTATTGTTTACTTAAATGAGTCTATGAGAAAAATAATCTTAGTTCATTCTGTGAATTCCTTAGGCTCCTTGCCCTTTGTAAAACACAAGCCATTATTGCTCAGTTTCTGGGAAGACTGGAATGTTCAGGATCAAAATTTGAATGACAGGTGCCAGGAGATGGCATGGTGGTTAAGGTGCTAGACTCCCACGTAGCTGACCATGGTAACTGACCATGGTTTGAGCACCAGACCTGGTGGCTTGAAAACCACGCTGGGTGCGTAAGCGTGCATGCCCAAAATCTTGAGAAGAGAATGGAGGAGAAGGAATTGTGGTATGGCCATCCCCCCCACCCACCCCGGGGGGGGGGATTTCCTACTTACCATTACTGTCTCTCTCTCTCTCTAGTGAGCACATGCTCCTTATGGCAAAAATCTAAAAAATTGAATGATGAAAAAATTCTATCTAATTACATAGTCTCATTTTCTAATTTTACACATCAGTCACCTGATTGTACTCCCTTTATTACTAAGGAATAATTAGAAGATTATACTGAGACTATGCCACCTATGTTTTATTGATCTTTCTCCCTGCTTTCATTTTTGTTTTTCTCCTTAGGAAACAGAACTAATGAATTTCTCAGGTGAGGCTTTTATCATTTTATTTCATACAGATCATTTCCTTCAGAATAATATGCTAATTTTAGAGTGAAATAATCCTATTAATTCCAGTGACATTGTGGAATCTTGCTATCCTCTGAGTTTACAGTTCTTTCTGCTCACCATCAAAGCAATTTATTGAAATTTATAACTTATATTTAAAAATAAGTCAGGCAGCTACAGGATACTATATTCTGAGGCTTAAGAAAAAAGTTTCAAAGCCAGTTCAATGTATTATAGGACTCCTGCATGAGCCGAATTTAAACTAAATTTATAGACTGTTATTGGTATACACAACTCCATAACAACTTATGCTGGGCATTTCAAAAGCTCATGGTAAATACTTACTAAGAGAAAACTATACATGGATTTCAATTTTTTTTTTTTTGCACCAAAACAAATGCATGCTTTAATTTTTCCATGAACTTTTTAAGGTCTCCTTATACCTGATTCTATTGGTTTCTGTTTTAACTGTGATTCGGTGAAAGGATGACCATAAACTTTGTGCCTTAGAAAGGTTTGTGGGTCATTGATCATCAGATCCATAAGAGTGATTAGAGGTGATATTTTCCAGCCCTGTTATTTTTATGGATGAAAAAAGAAGATACAGCATTGTTATAGTTTGTGCCCAGGTCATATGGCAACTTACTGGGACCCAGCAGGTGCTGGAATTAGAATTCAAGGTTGGTTTTCGGTTTTAGTTTATCCCAATCAGTTCCTTAGATCTCTAAGACTTCCATGTATTTTTCAGTATGATAAGGGGAGAAATAAATAAACATGACTTTTAGGAATGAAAATTTCATTTAGGAAAATATGTTTTCCAAAACTATTTTCTGTTTTTCAGACATTGACCTGAGCCACCATATTCCTAATATTGCTGAACTAATGACACTAAAGCAAGTTAGAAAGTTTGTTCGGGAGAATGGTATCAATGAAGCCAAAATAGATGAGATCATGAATGACCATCTCCAAGATACTGCTGAACAGAAAGTCCAGCTGCTTCGTACTTGGTATCAAGTTCATGGGAGGCAAGATGCCTGTAATACTTTGATTAAAAGTCTCAGAAGAGCCCGTCTTTGTGCTCTTGCAGATAAAATTCAAGATATAGTTAAAGGGAACCTTGCTAGTGATTGTAAAAATTCTAACTCAACAAATAAAAAGGAAGGACACAGACTGGTCTAGAGTGAAACACAGCTAACTCAGTTCTGAGTGCGAACAGTCAATTGGAAGGAACATAAGTGTGTGAAGAAGGTCTTCACAGCTGAAGACTGTGAACAGTGCTTAGCATTTTTATGTATTAGATTTGTAGAGCTAATATATTTATAGATTTTGAGGAAGTCGTGATTCTGCCTTCAAGAACAATTGACATCCAGTGACGAAGACCAACATGGTCAAGAAAAAAATGCAATGACATATTAATTGCTCCAACAGGAGTGTATACAAAGGACAAAGGACTAGCATCATGCTCTAGTATAGATTCTGCAGGTATGAATGTCATTAGTGGATGTGAGTTCAAGGATCTGTTCACCAGACGACCTCATGTCGAGGATCAACAGAAGCCATGACCTTTTGTTGTACTATCAAGACTGCAACTTCAAAGTTGTAAAGGCCACTTTGCCTCTAAATTGTCTCTTTGACTCTGTGATAATTCTAGAGATTTTTACCATATTTGTAAACTTGGAGTACAAGCCAAGAGAAGCATATTCAGGTACAGCTTGCATATGCGTTCTGCTTGAATGCAGAATTTAACAAAGTTCTACCTCAAAGATCTTTGTGCAGATTATTGATATTATATTAGAGAATATTTCAATTTTGAATTTATATAGAAAATGCAGATTAAATTGTAATGTTTGGATATTTCATGTTTATATGCCATTTTGCTGTATCAAAATAACCTACTTTGTAGTCAGGAATCAAAGTATTTTTGAGCAGGAGAGTATTACCAGAGCTTTGCCTCCTCTTCATTTTCTCCTTGATGTTCATCTTGATAGCCTAATACAGTCGAACCTGGAGTGTCACCAAAGGAATACTTAGTGATCTATTAATAGTCAAGACGGGGGACCAGCTAATGGTGCAATGGTTACATCCCTGGACTCCCACATGGCTGACCACAGTTTGACCCCTGGATTCAGTGGCTTGAAACTCATTTTGGATGCATGTGTGTACATGCCCAAAATCCCAAGAGGAGAATGGTGGAGAAGGAATTGTGAGTTGGCTATCCCCCCTGAGGGGGGGTGTGATTTTTTGCTTTCTTTCTCTCTGTCCTTCTCTCTGTCTTTCCAGAGAGCATATGCATCCTATAGCAAAAATCTCTCTAAAAACAAAACAAAACCAAAAATGTCAAGACCACCACTAGAAACTTCTAGCCTGGGTGGAGCCTCCTTTGGAGCTGTGGATAGTTTGCCAGCTCCTAGAGGACCTGGCCAACACCCACCACCATAATGTCCCACTACCTGTGTCTATGCCCCTCCTCAAACTCATCTCTGTTCATGAGGAACATGACCAGGTCTAAAGATTTATGGTACAATTGTGGTCATTATGGTCCTATAGTTCATGTGTATATTCCACTATTTCTATACTCACTGTCCAAGAAGATTTGCTTATGTTCAATTTGAGGATGTTCTGGATGCTGAAGTGCTTTCTGTAATTTGGACAGAAAATGGATTTGTGGACATCAGAATGAAATACAGTTTGCCCAGGGGGACTGGAAAATGCCGAATCAGATGTACACCAAAGAAGGGAGGAATGTGAACTGTTCCTTGCCTTGTGATGACTATGACAAATACAGACATTCTAGAAGCTGAAGTTATGAAAGAAAGAGTTGAACAAGTTGGTCTTTTGATTACAACTATACAAGATCTTATAGTCCTAGAAATTGACTGGAAGACCATAATGTGGCCAATGTCATTCTGACAATGGCAGACCAAACTGCAGCTGGAATACCCAGCACAGTTCTGCTTACTGTACTTCAAGAAAGATCTGAAAGTGGAAAAAGAATTTTTTTTTTTTAAAAAAAAAGCAGTTCAAGAACTAGTGGGTGGGATAAAAGAATATTATCAAAAACTACATTAAGACTAGCAGTTGGCATAATGGCTATGTCAGTGGACTCCCATGTAGTCGACCGCGGTTAAAGTCCCAGACCTGGTAGCTTAAACTCATGCCATGCGCATGTGCATGGGTGCCCAAGATTCCAAGAGGAGAATGGAGGAGAAGGGAGTGTTGTGTGGCCATCCCTGCCCCGGGGGTATGTAATTTCTTGCTTTCTGTCTCTCTATTTCTCTCTGTTTTTCTGGTGAGCACACATGCTCTGTAGCAAAAACTTCTCAAAAAAAAAAAAAACTACATGGAATAATTGAAGTCTCTTCAAGGTTGAAAGTAAGCCTTTTAGGACAAATAATAGTAAATTCAACTCTGTACTTGTGACAAATAATCCCTAAATATGAATAGATGTATATTGAGTCTGGATAACAGATCCCTAATAAATTATCAGAAAGTAGGATGTCTGAAGATGAAGAAAGACAGCCATAGTCTCTTGTAGTGCGTCTATTGGTCTATTGGTCTGTCTCAAACTGAATTGTGTGGGAAAAAATACGATGCGATATAAACTTTTTCTTGTTTATCTTGTCAGTCAGTTTCATTTTCACCATTATTGGCAAATTTTGCCTTTATCCTGATGCCAATGTTATCTGTCTAATCTTTGGCTTTGTTGGCATCTGAGATCATCTACTTGCATATATCATGCAGTTTAAATCCTCTTTAACCACTCTTTGCCAGGTAAATTCCGATTGTACTTGATACCAGCTAAGAGGGCCTATCTCTTTTGTAGTCAGTATATTCAATACTTACTGAGCCCTTACTATGGGCAAAGCACCGTACTGGATAATTGAGGAGAAAAAAGTCTAGTTAAGTCTAGTTAATCATTATAGTATGGCCTCATTGTTTTGTTTGAAGTGTATTATTCATAACCATATTTTCCACCATTCATATCATAATGTATTTATCAAATCCAGTGTATTATCAAAGAAAAGCAACTTGTGACTATCTGCCGTTTAAAAGTATCTCATATTTGTTTGCATCTCATTAATATAAATAATGAGAACAATGATGTTTTAATCTGTAATAAATTTGATTTATTGCTCAATGGCTGTAATATACTGGAGTTATGTTAAATTGTTAACTTTGTCTCATCAAACAGATATTAAGAAATAATCCCCCAAATAAGTATTTGACTTAGTATTAGATATAAAGGAGACACTGGGTGCTATAATTAGATTATTTTGAGGCAGACAGAGATGTTATCCCAATTGATTTAGTATGTTCTGTAACTGAGAAAATGTTCACCAATTATACCTTTTAGTGGTTGACATGTAGACTTTATGGGGAACGTGTTCTGTGTATAGTAAGTAGATAACTTTTATAGCATCTTAAAATAAAAGAGAAGGAAGAAAAAAGAAAAGAAAGGAAAGGAAAGGAAAGGAAAGGAAAGGAAAGGAAAGGAAAGGAAAGGAAAAGAAAAGAAAAGAAAAGAAAAGAAAAGAAAGGAAAAGAAAAGAGAAAAAAGAAAAAAGAAAAGGAAAGAAGAAAAGAAGAAAACTTCAAGCTTGATTTGGAGAGACTAACTGTTTTTAGAGAAGGTAGCCTTGTGGCATATCAAGAGCTCTTGTCTACTACCAAAGGTGATAAGGTAGATTTTTTAATTTTATCTCTACCCCAAAAAGTGTTCAGTACCTCCCCACGTATTCTCTTCTGCTACAAACGGCAGCTCATATACAGCAAAGATAAAATGATCATCAGATTTTAGGAACGGCCTTGTTCTTTCCTGCAGGTTTTTAGACAAACAAGCCTCTTTATTACTGCTTTGTTAGTTTTACATTTCAACAACCTCTGAAAGTTTGTATTAAATGTGACTTTTAACAAATATTTTTTATATTTATAGAGATATAAACTAAAGATTGTTATACACTGAAACAGATCCTCAGAACCACCTAAGAACTTCCATTGATGAGTTTTTTTTTTTTCCTTATGTTTGGAAATATAAAATGTAAGTAAAAATACTTCATTAAAATGTTTTTGGTATTTCTGAGTATCTCTTTTTTGGTGGGAACTTGCTTTTTGTTTTTGTTTTCCTTTTTGCTAACTACTATTAACTGTAATAGGTTTTTGAATCTTTAATGCTTTCTTTGGTCTCTTAGGAGGTACTTTCTTTTTACAGCCTATTAATAGTTAAATCATTCATTCCATAGGTTGTTACTGTTAAGCATACCTCTTCCAAATAGCACTTGATTATTTGGTCGATGAGATATTTCAGGTGCTGGAAGGCGGATCAGAAAGTATAGATTTCAAGGGGTAGGCTTTATTGGTAAGAAAGCTAAATGAGGACTTAACATTTTTTTTCTGCATACTTTCCATTGTACCTACTTGCTAGCCATTGGAGCATCTCTCTCTATTAATATTTAATTTTAATAATAAATTTGATTTAACCCATTATTTCCAAACTATTAGGATTTTAATATGTAATCAAGATAAAAACTACTAATGAGATAGTTTACATATTTTTTTCATAGTATGTCTTCAAACTCTGTTTTGCATTTTATATATACCTGCAGATTTAACTCAGATTGGATTAGCCACGTTTTAAAGATCTGGTAGACCCATGTGACAAGTGGTTATCGTATTAGATAGTTCTGGCAGGTCTAGGACAGCCTTCTCTTTCTGGTTACATTTTCCCTACTGCTAAAGTCTGGTTCCTAGGTGTGATAATGAGGTCTCTGGGTTGGTTGGAAATTCAGTACCTCCCAACCTTAGATTTTGGAATTGTCCTGCTTATAGTGCTCAGTAGTTGTTCTTTCCCCTATAGTTGGTCTTCTCTGACTCTTGGAGTCTTGTCTCTGCATGCACATGCATGTGTACCATAGAGCCAGACTCCAGAGACCCACCATACAGTGCTGGAACTACCTTCCTGTGTAGTTCCCTTCATTCCCATACTCTGTTTTGTTGAGTGCAATAGCCCCAGCGTCCTGAACTCCAATCCAACTCCAGCCTCTTCTCTTCAACTTAGCAAGATGTTTGTGCTCTGCTTAGTGTCCCCTTCCAACTCTGGCCTAGAAAGTGCCTTCGGGCAGCAAGTCTGAGTGACTACAGGACTCTCCTCACTAGTTTCTCTTCTCTGAGGGACACAGTCTGTCCCACCCGTTGTTACCTAGTCTGTAGAGAGCAGGAAGGCAAACGTGATGTTCCTCATTCTTTATGGCCAGAAGCAGAAGTCCTACTTTGCAAAATTGACTTACAGAACATAGTCTGGTTTCCCAACCAGACCTTCATTTTATTATAGTAATGAATTGAGAGTCATAGTTATCTGAGATGAAATATTTATTTTCCCTATAATGGTAGAAACAAGGGTACACATTTTTTGAGCCTTAGTTCCACTGTCTATAAAATGGAAAATTATTTCTATATTTGGGGATTTTGTGAAGATTAAATGAAATGTGTATGAAGTATATACCACGGTGTCTGGCTCCGTACCCTGACAGGTAACAAAGAATTCCAACCCAGATGCTTAAGCAAAGTGTAGATTTATTGGCATGTCTGGAGATAGGGTGGGTTTGACTAACTTAATCATGCCTCTGGTCATGATTCTGTTTTGTCATGTATCAACTTGTCAGTGCCAAGGTGTCTAGCTATATATCACTACATTGGAAGAGTTAACACTTACGTCCCAGCAACCAGCAAAAGCACAGAGAGGCATTCTGATGGGCTGTGTAGCTCAGAGGCAAATCCTGAATCGATGTCTATGATCAGGGCAATGGGATGTTCTGAGTGTTCACAAGCACCATTCTTGGGCCCTTGGATATGATCAGATGGTGGGGGAGAAGAACTTTTATTGAAAGGATAAAAAGGAGCTATGTGGAGGATCACCAGGATATTTGTGAATATCCAACTTAAGCTGGTTTAAACTGTAGAAAAACATCTTACCTTATATGCCAGGTAGCCCACAGGGATGGCTCACTGTTGTAGTACAGGCTGTTGTACCAGCTCCCAAGAGCCAGTTGTTACATGCATAGGAATTCTGAAAGCCTCTTGTTTGCTGCTAGTGTGACATCGCAATGGTGGTAGTATTCATACTTCAGATATTGGCAAAAAATAATACCAATTAGGGGTTTTCCCCACCGGAGAGCCAGTTTTGGCACACTATTTGGCCCAAGTCAGGGTTGGCTGATTCAGTGACTGATGATATTATTAGGGACACAGGATCCTTCTCTAGCTGTCCAATCTGCACCCACAGTCCTAGTTTTCAACTAGAGCTGGCTTCCCACACTGTGGTAGAAATGACTTTATCGGTGAATTGGAAACATGGTTCTTTATTCGTATCCGACAGCAAAGTGAAACAGGAAAAAGGAAAGGAAGAACATAGTCCATCAGATGTGGATCGTCGAGCTGGGCTTTGAGTCTGACTGAGCCAGCTTCAGTCACCTGCCCATCCAAATTGTCGGCCATGCGTTGATTGGTTAAGGCAACTCAGCATCCACTTCTGGAGATGGGACAGGGTCAGTTTTTTACCATTTTGTGAGTTATGGGAAATGTTGGATATAAGTTAAAATTCTTCTAGGAAAAAGAAAGGTGAACTGGATGCTGGATAATGTCCACTATGGTAGGAAACCAACAATATCCACTCCACATAGTCTCTGTGGCCCTCAACAAGTTGTCTAAGCCTTGGAAGGGAGACTCTGAACCCTAGAACAGAAGGAGACCGGTTGTTACTGGCCTCACCATATCTGAGAACCCTTGGACAAGACACACTGGCTTTTTAATGACATAGCCAGAAACCTTCCAGAATCTTCACACTATTTCAATGACTCTCAGTTTGAGTCTAGGTCAGGTCATGACAACTAGGGAGCGTTTTGGTTGGATTCTCCCAAAGGAAACCTGGAGACAAGGAGTGGATGCATGTGGTTTATTTGGGAGGTGATCTCAGGAGACATGGTGATGAGACTGGAAAGTAAGACAGGGAATCAAGAGAAGCCATTAAAGCAGGCCCTGTGGACCAGATGAGTGCTGTAGATAACGGGGCTCCATTCTACTGGGGCCCCTCTAGCAGAGTGTGTGGGACACTCCTCCACTGTGTACCAGTGAGGAGGGTCTTGGCGCCAACTCCAATTTGTCACTAGTTGAGGGACCTTTCGAGGTCATTCAATCCCTGATGCCTCTGGTGAGACCTCCTCCCACCTTTAGTAGCCTGAGAATAGACATTTAAAGACTTGGCTGGGGCATGCAGGGAGCCACACCCTGTGGCTGGGCATCACCTCTTACTTGGCAGACTTAAGAACACGGTGTCTCTAGGTGACTGGGCAAAAGGAGCTCTGGGCAAACATGGAAGGAGAACAGGCTGGTGCTGAAGATGGTGCTTTTCTGTGGGGATGCTTTTGGGTTAGCCCTGTCTGGGGATTTGGGCCTCCCTAACTCCTAGCCCCCAGCACAAGCCTAAGCTGAGTTTAAAGGTGCAGGTTCTAGAGCTGCCCTGGCTGAAGGAGAGTCTTCCCATATTATTCAGTTCTGGCTAAACAACTCATCAGGAAGTTATGAGAGCAGCAAAAACAAGAGGAAGTAGGTAAGGAGAGAGGAAACTGATTTTCCAGTGTTTACTGCATGCCTTACTACATGTTTACACGCACACATAGACACACACACAATTTGACACAATTCAAAAACTTTCCAAACTTTCACAAAACTAGAAATAGAAGAGAACTTTCTCAATTTGATGAAGGACATTTAGGAAAAAATCCCCAAGTAACATGCTCCTTGTTAGGGCAGAAATAAATGTACACGATTTGGTGACTCCTCCCAGAGATCCTCTAGTCACCACCCTATGGACAAAGGAGGTGAGAGCTGAAAGGGTCAATGAACTTGTCAAAGTCAGAAATTTCTATGAAATCAGTAGGCCTACTGTCAAGAAAAATTGCAATCTTTCCACGTTGTGCTAAGACTACACATTTGTCTAACTTCTCCCTACCTTGAGGTCTGGTTTATACAAGTAGCGTGTGAGCGGCAGCTTGCACAGGTCTGATAGCAGACACAATCCTGTTCACTCCGCAGGCTGCAGCCGGCTGTTCATCAAAGATACAGTTTGGGAGAAGGGATGGAGAGGAGATTACCGAGCCAGGATCAGCCTCACACATATATCCTTACATTTATTTAATAAATGCTCGTTGCGTTTTCACTCTGCACCAGGCCCTGCACTAGGTCTGCTTGTACACGCAGCCGTCTCCTGGTGACAGATGGTAAAGGGATAGTGACTCACCCACATGTGAAATCACAGCTGTGACAGGTGTGGTTAGAAGGAAAAGGAAAGCGGTAATGTGCTGGGTCAATGTGACTAGTGTGTCAAGTAGGACAGTGACCAATGATCTGCGATCTAAAGAAGGAAGGGAGACGTAAAGTTTCCCATGGCAGGAACAAGCGGGAGTAGAGTGAAGGAACAGCAGCCGCCATGCTGTAGGGAGACCCAGAACGGCCTGGAGCCCCTGGATGGGGAGAGGGAGTGGCGTGGTCTCTGCGGTCTGCCCCATGCAGCAGCGTTAAAGGCAGGGGGAGTGCGTGTAAACATTCCCACACTGAGGGCTGATCAGCCACAGATCATTTGTCCTTAGCCAGGAACGGCTTCAGCAGGTGTTCCTGCTACCTTGACAGCCTAGCACGCTTGCCTGGCCCACAGTGCTAGCTGTGTTTGGGGTGCCCAGGTAATTCCGTGGTGTCTGGGATGTATCCCCCAGTGAGAGCCCTGCTGTGATTCTAGTGTGAATTTGCAGAGCTCAGTGTACTGAAGGTGAAGGGAGGGGAAGGGTCCCCTCATAACTGTATGATCTCAGGAGAGGAGGGTGGGGAGCTCAATCCCCAACGTTGAAATCAAGACTTGGCTTCTTCAGGAAGACTTTGTAAGAACCATGACAAAAAAATTAATTATAAAATAACTGAGAGCCTGTATAATCAATCTAGAGGTACATTTGCTCCAGAAAGAACTTCACCAGGGTCCCTTACATGGCACTAATAATCTTGTGGTTCCTGCCTTAGATTAGTACATTAATGACAGCTAGGAGGAAAAAAAAAAGGATCTCAGCTACAAAACTAAAGACTCAGTCAAAATGGTCCTTCAACTGTATCCCTGAAGAGCAGCAATGACTCAACACAAACGCTTTGCATCAAGATGGCCACAAGATGGCAGTGTTTCTCCCAGAACCGAAATTGCCTCCTGTAAGTAAGACTTCATCTTTAGGAAATATTTCCCATTCATTTAGCTTTTTTTTTTTTCCAGCAGAGAAACGGCCCAACATAGAGTAGGTCAAAAATTTAAACCTGCAATCAGGTAAATCTATTTTCAAATTCTAGCTCTGCCTCAAATTAGTTGTCTAACCTCAGATTTAACATCTCTAAACTGTGGTTTCCTGGTCTATAGAAGGAAGACATACCTTGCCTGCTCTTCTTATAATGGTGAGAGGCACGGAAGAAAATATATGTGCAAGTGTAATAAGTTATAATCTACCATGACACTGGTCCTTAACCTTTAAGGTGTGTAACAATTGCCTGAAGCAATTTTAAAATGTGTGTTCCCAGGGATGTTTCAATAAGCCCAGCCCTGGGACTGGGAGGATGTGTTTTACTACATGCTAATCTGTAGTTCTCCACCTGCAGCCTGGGGACCACAGTTTTAGGAGCCGCATGGTACAAATGCGTACTTTTGGAAGGAAAGCAGTTAAGGCACAGAAGTCACTCTTAGTTATTCTTCCCTTGTAATGACCATTTTTTTTTTCTATTTTGAATAACACTTTTATAAACTCTCTACTTTGCTTAGATGAACTGAGAGCAGAAATCCCTATTTTATTCATCCTTATGCCTTGGTAGCAAGGGCTGGGAACTGTTCATTGGATGATAGGACAGCCCTGGACGGTCTAGAGGTGTTGCCTAATTATGGGATGCGTTTGGGTATAGGCCCGAACAGACCTAACAGAATTGTCCTCTTTGCCTGTGGCCCCCGAAGGGCTCCTCATTGCTCCCAGTGAAGGGACTCAATGCCT
>NW_006159692.1:1284833-1304524 GCF_000334495.1 Tupaia belangeri chinensis
CGAGTCACGGGCTTCGCTCTGCTGACACAGGCAGTTATGCAGGACATTCAGCAACGAAACTCCTGTACTTCCTCATCACCGTGGCTAGCAGACCACCAGGGCCTTTTGCCTAACACTGGCGGAGTTTACACCATGTCTAGACGAAGTCTGAAGCCCCTACTCTCTGAGAGTGCGCTCCGCTGGACTGTTACCCCTGAAGAGACAGTCTGGTTCAAGGGCGAAAGCAGCAGGAGAGCTGTGCCGTGGCTAGCGTGCACCAACTCAGCTGGGAGCTGCCCAGCACATGGATGTGGGCGGTCAAACCTCATCGTAAGTAACACCAGACAGGGCTGTTGGCAACGTTTTCAGAAGCAGCCACAGAAATGCACTTTGCTAGCACCATATCCAAACCTCATGGCTTCTCGAGAAAGGAAGGTGTTTAAATTGAACTGTAGGAATTTTAATCTTTCAGCAAATATTTATTGTTTTCTGAGCCAGACCACATTCTAGGTCCTTCACTAAAATGCAAATTAAATATGCAAATGCTCTGCTGTTGTGGAGTTGAGATTCTAGCAGTAAGAGACAGAGAATCAACAGTAAGTGTAAATGGTTGCATATAATAATATATGTTAGAGAGTGCAAAGTGTTCTGGATAGAGCAGGGTATACAGGCTCAGGAGAAGGGTATGAGCAGATGAAGCAAGGCATGCTATTAAGTAGGATGGTCAGGAGAGGCCCTCGTGGGATTTGAGAAAGGCTTGAAGAAGGTGGTCCACACAGCAGAAATAGCCAGAGCATAACCCAGGGCAGAGCAAGCTAGGCACAAGCATGTGAAGAAAAGCCAAGGTCCCCACGTGGCTGCAGTAGACGAGAGAGACAGTGACAGATGATGAGGAGAGGGGGACAGATTTGATCTCACTGGAGAACACAGATCTTGCTGAAGGCATCTTTGTTTTGTTTTTAATTATCATTATTTATTTATTTATTTATTTACGTTTTTTAAAGAGAGAGATTTTCGCTATTGGATACATGTGCTTACCAGAGAGACAGAGAGATGGAGAGACAGAAAGCAAGAAATCACCCCCCAGGGGGATGGCCATGTTACAATCCCTTCTCCACTCTCCTCTTGGGATTTTGGGCATGCACACATACATGTCTGGCATGAGTTTTAAGCCACCGGATCTGGTACTTGAACTATGGTTGGGCATGTGGGAGTCTAGTGACATACCATTATGCCATCTGTTGGTCCCTTTTTAAAACTTATCTTCTACATTCAATCACTGTATAGTTTTACAAAATTGAACATGAATTTTCTCAGCATGTATAGTAGTATCCCATATGTTAGTAAAGTCTGAGAAATTACATGCACATTTTCATCAACAGATAATTTTTTATCTTTTTTTTTTTTTTGAAGAGGTTTTCGCTATAGGACGCGTGCGCTCGCCAGACAGAGAGAGACAGAGAGACAGAAAGCGAGAAATCACCCTCCAGGGGGGATGGTCACACCGCGATCCCTTCTCCTCCATTCTCCTCTCGGGATCTTGGGCATGCACGCACACGCGCCCAGCGTGAGTTTTAAGCCACCGGGTCCCGGATGCGAACCGCGGTTGACTATGTGGGAGTCCAGCGACATAGCCATTATGCTAACTGCTGTTCCCAATTTTTGATCTTTTAGTCCATGGAATGTTTTCTTTCCCTGTCATTCCCTGCCCTCCTCCCACACTGTCTCTAGTATCCTCAGTTGCTTTCCATGCTTTTACGCCTTCCTGTCTCTCAGTTTCTTCTGTAAAGTGCAGACATTTGGTCTATATTAAGTGGGGACATACAATGCCTCTCTTTCATAGCTTTGCTTTCTTCTCTTAACATTAAATCTTGTGACCTCAATGACTAACACAATGTTTTCCACATACCAGATGCTCTGATCCAGTGGCCGCATTATGGGACAGAACCTGGGCGGAGGTTGAGCGATAAGAAAAAGTTAGACTAAACTTCAGGGAATGGATATCTTTTTGGGAAAAGAGAGTTGAAGAGAAGGGGGTGGGCAGCTCTGCTGCCTAGTGATTAAGGGAGCCAGAACACACACAGCGGACCACACTGTTTGAATCTCAGCCTGGTGGTTTGTGACACACACAAAGTACATGTGTTTGTGTGCCCAAATCCTGACAGGTTGAAGAAACACAGGAGGAATTGTAGTGTGACCATTTTATGTTCTCTGTTTCTCTCTGGCAAGTGCACACAGCTTTTGACATTTTTTTTTTTTTGAGAGACTTTTGCTATAGGGCATGTGCACTTTCCAAAGAGACAGAGAGACCGAAAGTGAGAAATCATCCCCCACCCCCACCCAGGAGGGATGGCCATGATGCAATCTCTTCTCTATTCTCCTCTCAGGATCTTGGGCACACACACACATGTTAGTGGCCTGAGTTTCAAGCCACCAGGTCCGGGACTCGAACCATGCTCAGCCACATGGGAGTCCAGCACCTTAACCACTATGCCACCTGCTGACCCCACTTCTGGCAAATTTTAAGAGACAGAGTGAGAGAGACTGATAGAGAAGTTGGTACTGATGTGAAGGCAAGGCGCTGTCTGCAGTTGGGCTGTCAGGCAAAGGCCACTTGCTGCATCATCAGGAGCCTGATGAGTAAAGTTGGGGAGGAGGTTGTAAGCCACCACCATCTGCAATCTCTGCAGCCTTCCTCCCTCCTCCTTCCTGTGCAGGGCACTCTCTGCCCTACGGCTTTGCTTTTTTTCCACCCCACCCCTGC
This sequence comes from Tupaia belangeri chinensis, assembly GCF_000334495.1. Taxonomy (NCBI): domain Eukaryota; kingdom Metazoa; phylum Chordata; class Mammalia; order Scandentia; family Tupaiidae; genus Tupaia; species Tupaia belangeri. Next base: position 1,287,577 of record NW_006159692.1, read on the forward strand.
TCCCCAGCATCTGCTGACCTGTACATCACACCTTAGTCATGCTTTCACTGAGAAAGAGATTTCTTAACGACTTGGAATTTGGAAAGTCCCTTCCTTGTTTTCCACCCTGTTGTTCTTAACTGAGGTGAAAGTCACATGCAATGAGCCATTTTAAAGTGTACACTCCAGTGGCATTTAGCATGTTCAAATGTTATGCAATTGCCACCTCGATCTAGTTCCAAAACAGTGTCATCATTTCAAAAGAAAACCTCAAATCCATTTAGCAGTCCTCCCCCCCAGGCCCCTGGAATTCACTCATCAATTTCTGTCACTCTGGGTTGAACTATTCTACTTACTTCACATAAGTGGAATAACGTGTAATCTATGTGTCTGACTTCTCTCATGAAAGTGCATTTCTGGGCCAGCAGATGGCAGTGGTTAAAGTGGCTGGACCCCGGGGGTGGACTGAGTTCTTTTTTTTTTTTTTGGAGAGATTTTCACTGTAGGGCGTGTGCGCTCGCCAGACAGACAGAGAGAGACATAGAGACAGAAAGCGAGAAATCACCCCCCAGAGGGGATGGTCACGCCGCAATCCCTTCTCTTCCATTCTCCTCTCGGGATCTTGGGCACACACGCACACGCGCCCGGCATTGAGTTTTAAGCCACCGGGTCCGGGACACGAACCGCGGTCAACTACGTGGGAGTCCAGCGACATAGCCATTATGCTAACTGCTGGTTCCCTGGACTGAGTTCTTAACAAAACTCATGGGCCTGCTTGCGTGGAATCCTAGAGGAAGCTGGAGGAGGGGGGATTGAGGCATGACCACTCCCAGGGGAGTACTTTCTCATTCTCTCTCTCTATCTCTGTCTCTCTCCAGCAGGCATACACACCTCTAGCAAGTTAAAAAAGAAAGATAGTGCACTTTTTGGCACTGAAAACAATCAAGTGAAGGTGAGGGTTTTAACTACTACAGGTCAGAAATGGAAATGCAATGGCTAGTCATTACCCGAGTGCAGTCATCTAAGGCGTTCAGATTTCCTCAGCTTCAGGAAGTGACATGAGGAAAGTGAAAGGAATATAATACTGTCAGATTTCCATTTTACTAGCCTGGTTTGTTTAGGATAAAACTCCAGAATATGGAGAGACCTGGGTTCAAATCCTAGACTGACCTGAGAGCACCAGCAGTACCTACGTACACCTGAAGTCCTGGCTGCGTGGAAGGCTGAGGGGAGGACCATGGCATGGCCATCCTGTTGAATCAATTAGGTTCTGTCACCCAAATATGCTGATGAATGAGGCAACACCACTGAAAATACTCTCTAGACTGCCCAGCATTGTTACTACCATCCAATACACATGCCCAAGGACTGGGCAGGGGCTCTCTCTCTCTTTCATTAAATAAATAAATAAACTTTTTTTTTTTTGAGAGGTTTTTGCTATAGGGCACGTGTGCTCCCCAGACAAACAGAGAGAGATAGAGAGATAGAAAGCGAGAAATCACCCCCCCGGGGGGGGGATGGCCACACTGCAATCCCTTCTCCTCCATTCTCTTCTCAGGACCTTGGGCACGCCTGGCATGAGTTTAAGCCTCCGGGTCACGGGACTCGAACCGCGGTCGACTACGTGGGAGTTCAGTGACATAGCCATTACGTGAACTGCTGGTCCCAATAAATACATAAACTTTTTAAAAAGATCCAGAATATGAGTGACATCAGTAGTCGCTTTGACAGATCATCTCATTGTCTTACCTTCACGTCTCCCCTTCCGTCGGTCAGAGCAAGTGCTGGAACAGGCACGGTCTAGCTTCCTGTGAGGGTAAGGGGTGCATCGGTGTAAAGGAGCTTAAGGCAATCACACTCCTCATTTTACGGAGTGTTAGTATTGATCCATGCAAGACTGCTTTTTCTTTTATTTGTATTCATGCATTTTATTTCCAGACTTCATTCCTATTGCCGTCTCTCATAGAAAGTCATTCTAATGGATTTAAAGTGCACCTTTTTCTTTGTGTGTTGTCTTGCAAGAGACTTTTCTTAAAATAATTATTTATTTAATTTAAATAATTAGTTAATTAATTTTTTTTTAATTTGACCAGAAAGAGAGAGAAAGAGAAAGTGAGAAAGCAAGCAGCCAGATCCAGGACTCAAACTGTGGTCAGCCATGTGGGAGTCTAGTGCCTTAACCCCTGGGCCACCTGCCAGCCCAAGATTCTTATTTCTGTTTTCAATTTACATTATTGATGGTGCGTTACATTATCTCATGATATTTCCACTCAATACCATGTGTTGAAGATCATACTGTGCATATGAAAATAAGTCAATAGAACATACAAGTTAAATACTGAAAATACCTACATAGAACCTCTCTCTTGCCCTCTCCACACACAGGTACATTTCACAGCGTCTTTCACAAACTCCGTGCTAAATAAATGTATGTCCACAGAAGAATCGAATTTTGCTTTGCATCTCCTCAAAACACTTGTTTGTTTTCTAAACTGGCTTCCTGAATTTTAGGATGAATTTAATACTATTGTTAGTCAAGACAGTAAGACTTACTTTACTTTGGGGGTAGGTAGTTTTACCTTTGTTTCCAAAGTGAAGAAGTTGAGGCTCTGAGAAGATGAAACTTTGTAAAATTAGCATTTCTTCCCGTTGACTACTCGGAGTGTGTTCTTACGCTCAGGAGTGATACACTCTAAGAACGCGAGCAATGCCATTTTCAGGAAATTGTGGTCGTGTCCTGGAAACCTAATGAACTTTCACTGAAAACCAATACAGGTTGGACATGAGACCTAGAGTTAGCTGGGGTGGTGTCTGCCCCATCACAGAGGCTTTTGTTTTTTTGTTTGTCTGTTTAGAGAGATTTTTGCTATAGGGATTGTGTACCTGCTAGAGCCAGAGAGACAGAAAGTTAGAAATCATCCTACAGGGGGGATGGCCATGTCACAATCCCTTCTTCATTTTCCTCTTGGGATTTGGGGCATGCACACACAGGCACCCAGCATGTTTTAAGCTGCCAGATCCAGGACTTGAACTGCTGTCAACTATGTGGGATTCCTACGACATAACACACCATCCACTGATTCTCACAGAGAAGATTTTTAACTGACACTTTGTACGGGTGGCAGACCAGGCTGGAATCAGCCAGGCACCTTCCATGTTTCATATTGCTTTTCAAAAACTGTGTGTGTGTATGTGTGTGCCTTCCATGTTCTAAGTTTCCAAAATACATTTGCTACAAGAGCAGTCATGCTACTGTTTGGCTTTGCATGATTCTTTCATGATTTCACATGAAATGATTGGGCTAACAACCAACTCGCTTTAGAAACACGCAAACAGATGCACACATAGTTTGTGTGTGTGTGAGAGAGACATTTAATGTTACCTTTGTGAATTTGACAAATACGTATTATTGCCCAATTATATTCCAGCATTCAGCTAAATGCTAGGCTTATAGCAGTGGACAAAATAGATACCACTCTTACCACGTCAAATTTATCTCCAACTGAACATGTAGAGCAGAGAACATCCATTACTATAATAACTAGCTAAACCATTTCTACTCTCATAAGAGCTGTCAAGAGAAAGTGCTGGTGTGTGAACTAGCCTAACAGGGGCACTTAAGACTGGGGTGGGGAAGAAAACTCAAAGCGTTTCATGAAGATATGACATTGAACTGTAATCTCCCATATCTAAATATATCTTTCAAAGTCTAGACATGAACAGATACTCAAGAAACCTGAAAACCATTATCTTACTTACTTTTCTTTGGTATATGTGAGAGTACTTCAGAAAGTTCCTGGGAAATGGAACTAAATTATGAGTTTATTTTGAAGCAAAAAATAAATTGAAATTCATGCGATTTTTTTAATAATATACATTTTCCATGAACCTTTGGATGACTCATATATGTGTGTATATCTTATCTATAAAAGTTCATTTTGAAGGCATTTACTATACAAATAAGGTATATAGGCATTTATTGAAAATTAGATTTAAGCACAGTAAGCACATCAAATACAATCTGGGCTAAAATGGACTGATTTTGTATCTTTGACGTTGTGGCTTTGACTCAATAAAAAAACTATTCAATAATCACAAAAGGACTTGGCAAATCTCAGATTTCTCATTTTTCAGAAGAATGGATTGCAAAATACTCATTTCGCAAATTCAAACATTCCATTTTCTGGACCCTAACTGGTTAGTGGCACTATCCCATGAGGCTAATTTTCCTGTGACACCAATAAATCCTTTTTTAGGCATCTGCTCGGTCGGAGCCCCTGTACCGTGCATGGTTGTAGAAGAAGATGCTGGGCAGAGTTTCCACCACATGGGAGCTTGCTGTCATTGGGAAATCAGTCAAGCACACTAGAACAGGCCAGCATTCTCTGGTTTCTGTGCAGTAACCCAGGATGGCAGTGAGGTGTCATAATTGTGGTCCTCTAAGCTCAGTGACAGTGAATGCACATTATTACCAGGTGGGGAAGGGGAGTTTAAAACATAGACTGCATGGAAACCCAAGAGTCCAATGTAGAGGTGCAGTGCAGAGATCTGAATTCTGAATGTGTTTCTCCAGTAATTCAGATCCTTTGAAAATCCACTGTTTATTTTTTTAGAGAGATTTTTACTATTTTTATTATAGGGTGTGTGTAGTCACTGGAGAGACACAAAGAGACAGAAACAGAAAGTGAGAAATCAACCCTCAGGAGCATGGCCACACCACAATCCTGTCTCCTCCACTCTCCTTTCAGGATTGGGGGCACACACGCACACGCACCCGCTGTGAGTTTAAGCTGCCAGGTCCAGGATTTGAACCACAATTAACTATGTGGGAGTCCAGTGACGTAACCATTTCCATCATCTGCTGGTCCCCACAGCGATGCTTTTAATGATATTTCCGTGTACTGTAATATTGATTAGAAGCCTGGAGAGTTTAACTGGGAGGTAATTTCCCAGGATAGGATACAGAAATCACAATATCATACAGTTAATCAGAATAAAAAGCAAAGTAGAAGTTGCAAAGTAAGTCAAAATAAAACAAGTGCATTAAAATGAGCTGATGTCTACAGTCAGGATCAGAAATGAAGTAAAGCATTTAACACCTTAAGATCATATTTTTTATACTTATGATACTTGACTTTTTGAATACCATCGTGTCTTTTGTATTTTCTTACTTTTTAAAAAATTTTGTCACAGGGCATGTGTACTAGCCGGAGAGAGTCAAGAATTTTCATGTGCACCTTTTTTTTTTTTTTTTTTTTGAGAGATTTTCACTGTAGGGCGTGTGCGCTCACCAGACAGACAGAGAGAGACATAGAGACAGAAAGCGAGAAATCACCCCCCGGGGGGGTGGTCACGCTGCAATCCCTTCTCCTCCATTCTCCTCTCGGGATCTTGGGCATGCACGCACACGCGCCCGGCGTGAGTTTTAAGCCACCGGGTCCGGGACATGAACCGCGGTCGACTATGTGGGAGTCCAGCGACATAGCCATTACGCTAACTGCTGGTTCCCTCATGTGCACCTTTTCACGTGACTGTTTTATTCCTATCATGTAGATTTCAGCTTAGTTTGAAGATAAAATATACAGGCAGGAGCTATTAGTTGTTTCCTGAAACATTACATTTGAACATAGGATGCATGTTATACTGTCACCAATAAGAAGATGAAAACAGAAATCTAAGCTTCCCAAACAGATTTCTGTTTTCTAGTAGATTAAAAATAAAATAAAATAGTCACTGAAGAGACTGGAGGATACCACTTGGAAGCACAGGGGTGTTATTTACTTGTGGAGAGAAAAATGACCATTGGGAAACAGCAATTAGCACAACTCTGGGCAGCTAAGTGCTCTTTCTTTAGAGAAGTTTCTCCTCACCCCACAGATGGAGAACATGTGAGCAGTCGTGGCTGCTGTGTTTTTCCATGACTCGGCAGAGAGCAGAGGCAGCATCATTCTGGATCCCGTCCTTCCTTTCCAGGAACTCTGAAATACACATTTCAGCAGAGTTCAAGTCTGCTTGCCACCGCCGGCCCGTCTTAGTCTGACTTTCCTCATGCAGGTTCTGGGTAAAAACTTGCCGAGGGACTATGACAGAAACATTGAAAAGCTAGTAAAATACTCATGCCTTAAACACATCAGTGATCCTGGAAGGTTTTTTGGTTTTTTTTCCAGAAGGTCAAGGGATGTGGAAGTGAAGTATCCCAGTCCTTTCTTCTTGTTTGCTCATTTGGTTTAGTTTTCTGCAAGGCCTGTGCTCTGACCAGAGATAGAGTGAGAGAAAGTGAGAAATCACCCCCGAGAGGGGTTGGCCTTGCTGCAATCCCTTCTCCTCCATTCTCTTGGATGCATGCACACATGCCCAGTTTGATTTTCAGGCCACCAGGTCCAGAACTAGAACCACATTGTCAGCCATGTGGGATCCAGCCACCATGGTCTCTGCACTAACTGCTGGCCCCCCGACTGTCCCATCTTAATGATGGAACATTATGCTAGAAAACTCCGATATCCTCATTTTCTTTTTCTCTCTCACCTTCCAAATCTGCCCGATTGCCTATGCTTATCAATGTAATTCATTAATATTTTCCTACCTACCTTGTGCACTTTATCCCATATCAACACAGTTCAAACGCAGCACTCTTCAGGACAAAACCTTCAGGGCTGAGGGCCCACCAACCTCCAATCTCGCTCTACTCGAACACGTTTTCCAAACTGTCATCAGATTCATGTTCCTAAAATGTAAAGCAGATTGCTTTGCATCCTTAAAAATCCCTCACTGCCTTTTAGAAAAAGCCTTCAGGTTAAACTCATTCTGTAACCATGTGCCATTCCAGACCCCTTGTCAGGACAGTAATTACAAAACAGCATGGTAAGTATGAAAGAGAGAAATCCTAAGTGAATTGAAAGTCTTATGATCTAGCTGGGGTGGTGGACAGTTTAAAAGAGAGATACTGAGATTTGAGCAATTGTATCTTCTGAAGCAGATCACATTATTGTTAAAGGATGCCCTACTCTTCCCCCACGTGGGAGAATTATACCTGCCTGCCCCGTTGCGGCTTGTCAGGTTACTCGCAGGAGGATGGTCTCCTCCCACTTTCACCCACAGAGTTGAGGTCAGCCACCGTCACATGACTTGTTGGCCCAGTACAACATGAAGTGGAAATCCCGTGTGCCCTTTCCAAGTAAAAGCTGTACGAGCCACAGTGTGCTTCCTCTATTTCTCTTCCCCTCTCATATGAGATCATCATGTCACAGAGAGAGGTCACCTTTACATCCCAGAGTCAGAGCAAAGACTATTTTGAGCAGAATTATGGCTGACCCGCAATGGACAGGCCATACAAGTGGGAAATGAACCTTTGCTGTCATAAATCTTGGAGATTTAGGGGTCGCTTGTTACTCTTAGTGCAGCCTAGACTCAGCTCATTTATAGACTCACGTACACTGTATTGCACTTACCTGTGGCTGCTTGTAAGCCACACCAATGTTAGTGACTTAATGTGACAGTTATTTTGTTTGCTTACAAATTGGCAAGTGAGGACTCATTCGCAGTGGTGCCAGAGCTCGGGCACTGTTGTGTGATCTTGGGGTCACATGGGAGGCCCAGGGTGGATGCCAGGCGAACATGAACATGCTGAACTCACCCGAGATCCTGGCTGATTGGGAGGCTGGGGAGAGGGGTGTGATCATGGCATGGCTTGCTATTAGGGGTACCTTTCTTACTCTCTGCGTCAACAGAAAGCAAACTTGAAAGAAATCTTCAATTAGAACAAAGCTTGGAGGGTGAGCAGAGGTGCAGACATGTTCTCAGCTCCACACAGTGCAAACTAGTGCAGTTCAATGGTTAAGGGCTCTCTCACTCACTCAGATGTCTGGTTGTCACCTGGCGACTCCACTGGATTGCAGCCTGAGTAGGGGCCGCAGCCTGTGTGTCTGGGTGCACCTTCTTTTTTTTTTTTTTTTTTGGAGAGTTTTTTTTCACTATAGGGTGTGTGTGTTCACCAGACAGAGAGAGACATAGAGACAGAAAGCGAGAAATCACCCCCTAGGGGGGATGGTCATGCCACAATCCCTTCTCCTCCATTCTCCTCTCGGGATCTTGGGCATGCACGCAGCATGAGTTTTAAGCCACCGGGTCCGGGACGCAAACCGCGGTCGACTACGTGGGAGTCCAGCGACATAGCCATTACGCTAACTGCTGGTTCCCGGGGTGCACCTTCTTCAAAGCCTGGACCTGAGTCTTGATACCTCAAAAGGAGGAAGCTGGTGCTCTATCACCTTTTGTGACCTAGCCTTTCAAAGTTATGTATGACTCTGGACAGTCATTTGCACACCACATATCATTTAGTTACTTACTCCTGAACTTCGTTCTTTCTCCTACATAAGGACGTTCATGCTGGTAGACCACATTATTGTTAAAAGTATGCCCCACTCTTCTTTCATGTGGGAGAATTATACCTGCCTGCCCCATTGTGGCTTGTCAGGCTACTTGCAGGAGGATGGTCTCCTCCCACCTTACCCACAGAATTGAGGTCAGCCCACTTTTAGTTAAAAAGACAATAAAATCTGGGACCAGCAGTTGGCGTAATGGCTAGGAGCCTGGACTCCCATGTAGTTGACCATGGTTCAAGTCCTGTAGTTGACCATGGTTCAAGTCCTGGACCCAGTGGTTTAAACTCACACCAGGCATGTGTGCGAGTGTTCCCAAGATCCTGAGAAGAGAATGGAGGAGATGGGATTGTGGCGTGGCCATCTCCTCCTGGGGGGTGATTTCTTGCTTTCTGTCTCTCTGTCTCTCTGGTGAGCTCACACGCCCTATAGCAAAAACCTCTCCAAAAAAAAAAACCCAAAAAAACAAGATAATAAAATCTGTATTAGGATTCTCTCTAGAGAAATAGAACCAACAGGATGTGTGTGTGAGAGAGATTGTGTGTAACTGGGGTGGCTAGCATGTTTAAAATCTGCAAGGAAGACTGGCAGGAGGCTCTGTTGCCATCTGGAGTCCATAGGCAGTCTAGAATTCCTTTAGATATAAGTCAGATGTAACAAGTATCTTTAGAGTATTACAGCTCTAACCGCACAAGAATGCCTATCAGTTCTTTTGGTGATCCACTTAAAAAAATCCATTCATGGACAGTAATGAAAAGTGACTATTTTACAAAAAAAAAAAAAAAACCCTATATATATATATATATATGTAATATGGAAGCTGACTGGGGGAAGCTTGTAATGTACATTAAACTTAAAATCCTCTAATTGTGGAGAAAAATCAATCAATTTAATGAGAAAGGAAATGAAATTGTCTCAGAACGTAAAGGTAAGGAAAAAGATAATTTGCAAAAGTAGTAGAAGAAAATGACAAATGTTTTTGCTAAAATGACCTGACAGTTGTGGTGAACAGATTCAGAATTAAAGAGATTTACTTCATGAGTCAGTGCCACCACCTACATAGCAAGTTATGGAGTATCATCATCATATCATGTCACGAATTTGAAAGAAGTTCAGCCATGCATGAGGGTATGCTTGCATCCAGAGGTCAGGGTTTTCAAAAAAGTAATCCCCTATAATAAGTATTAGTAATAGCTTGGAGTCTCTCATTGCCTTCATAATTAACCCCATAATATAGGGTAGGAGGTATACCTTTGTCTTTCCATCTGTGGCTCAAGAGATTTCACTTGAGAATTTCATAGTCTCTGGTCCTTCATCCTGGCCCCCAACTTTTGACTGGAAAATAATTACATTAAAGTTATCAGTGCTCAACCCAGAGACCATAATGCAGTTGAGATTACTGTATAGATGGAATTTCTGAGTCCTTCCCACACTCATATGTTGAAATCCTAACTGCCAGTGTGGTGGTATTAGTGGGTGGGATCTTTGGGAGGGAATTAGGCCACCAGAATGGAGCCTTCACAAATGAGATCGGTGCCCTTAAAGGTGACACCAGAGAACTCTCTCACCTGCTTCCACGTGAGGTCTCAAGGAGAAGATGGCCATTTATAAATTTATTAAATATCAATTTAAAACTCAAGTAGCAGGGGCCGCCAGAAAGCAGACCATCATCAAATACAGAATCTGTTAGTGCCTTACCACAGACTTCCCAGACTCCAGAACTAGTGGGGAAAAAAATGCCTGTTGTTTATAAACCACCCAGGTATTTTGTCATGAGTCCAAATGAACTAAGATAAGAAATTCAATTCAGTTTGATGGTAAATTATCTATTTCTTCCTCCTTTGGAGTAAACAAACTAGAAATGAGAGCAAAATACATAAACATATCAATATATTTAAAGTAATTTGAAATGAACTGTATTTATAAGGTAATGTATTAGGTGTGCAGTTGTAGAAGTACTTGAGGAAAACTTGATTGATTATAAACTTTGAAGTATTTAACTAGAAAATTAAACGTAATGATAAGTGTATTTAAAATATTTAAGTTATTTAATTTACTAAGTTAGTAAATAGTTTAATATGTTTACATTGATGTGATTGAACATTAATCACAAGCCTCTCCCAAAGTAATAGTTCTTATTTACATAGCATTGACTCAGTTTATAAATTTACAAGACTGACAAAATCTTTCCTTTACTGTCAATTTAAAATGTTAAAGAAAGCTGGCTTTTTAAAATTTTACTTTATTAAATATCAATTTAAAACTCAAGTAGCAGGGGCCGGCAGGTGACTTGGTGGTGAAGCCAGCTGGACTCCTACATGTCTGACCGTGGTTCGGGTCCTGGACCTCACAGCTTGCTTTTTCTCTTTCTTTCTCTCTCTCTGGTCAATTCTGATAAAATAAATAGATAAGTAAATTAAATAATGACAATGAATTGAAAAAAGAAAAAAACACCCTAGTAGCTTTAAATAGTTTATTTAAATTTGAAAGTTTCCTCATAAGGATAAAAACTGGAGGAAAGAAACTAAATTTCTAATTTAGTAAGTATAGAGATTCCAAGTCAGAAACCATTATAATTGGAAATAAAGTAACATCTCATATTTGAAGTCATATGTGAGTTGGGGAAATAATTGGAAAGTTAGCAGTGTTCAGAAGAAGGCAAAAGCAATGAAGAAATCCTCTACCTAAATGCTATCTGGCAAACTACAAATTCAAAAGGTGAATATCCACCCAGGGGTAAAAATTTTTAATAACTAAGAAAGTTAAAAAATCAGATTGATGGGGCCAGCAGGTGTTGGAACAATTATGTCGCTGGACCCCCATGTAGTTGACCGTGGTTTGAGTCCCAGACCTGGCAGCTTAAAACTCATGCTGGACAAGTGTGCATGAGTGCCCAAGATCATGCCAAGAAGAAAATGGAGGAGAAGGGATTGCAGTGTGGCCATCCTCCCTGGGGAGTGATTTCTTGCTTTCTGTCTCTATCTCTCTGGTGAGTGCACATGCCCTAGATCAAAAATATATTAAAAAAAGAAAAGATCAGATTGGCTTCATCAGCATCAAATGCCCTATACTTTTTATTCTCAGTAAGTCATCTTTTATTTATGGGGGTAGTAAAAAGATAGAGGGATTTTGGAAAAAAAAAAGCATTTGAACCATTTTTAGGGAAAAAATGGTTTGAAGGTAGACTTTTAATGGCAGAAATTTATCAAAGTATTCTAAAGTGAGAATTAGAGAATACGAATGAATTATAGGTCTTTTCTTCGCTGTCAAATTAATACTCAAAATTCCAGATCCTGCCTTGTAGATTCTAGAATATGAAGACTTATGTGTGCCTATGCAATGTCTCTTTCAGCTATTTCTCTTCTAATTTTACTTTATTCTGAGTCTTCAGAAATATGATTTCTGGAACCACATTTATCATTTCATTTATTGGTTGGAATCCTTCATCTTTTCTGAGTGACACAATAATCTTATTAGTAATAGTCTGTAAAGTAGGTGTACATTGCCAACAGTTTAGCTTTTTGTACTCTCAGTAATCTGTATAAATTATGAATGAAAAGTGTATAACAGTCACTTTAATTTGCAAGGGACTCAAAAATTGCTTTTTATAATAACATTTTATTTCAAGTGATTTGAGTCATCTACCACCTTGTTTTCCTTTTAAGTAAAGAAGAAACCAATAAACTATTCAGAGACACTTATTTCATCAATCTCTCTTCTATGTTGTATTTTTCTGAGGACCAAAGGATGTGTTAAGGAAGCCTAAATGACCAGTGAGATATCTAACTGGACACGTAAAACTGTAAGGTAACGTGCTAAAATGTAAACTCCGAGTTATGCATTATGTGCGACTTTAACTTTTTACGAATTTTGTATTATTCAAACTATCTCTCATAAGCATGTTTTACTTTTATGATCAAAACAAATTAAACATCTTTAAAAAAATCTACATCAACCAACATAGAAAATAAATACCCATAATTCCATTCTGATTTAGATAAATGATTCAATGAATTAATAAATAGAGGGAACGCTTCAGGGCAGAAAAATTCCAAATAATTGTTGTAGAAACACCCCACTCATTGCGCGTAAGTTTTAAATGGTGATTTCCTTCCAAAAAGTTCTATGTGGAGATGGGGAGGAGGGAGAGAGAATGGACAAACACTACCACGGCCTTGTGATCAAGGTCAACGTCAAAAGCATTAAGTTTGTTAATAGTATGTGTCCTAGATATCTGATAAGAGTAAAAAAATATAAGTTTTCCTGGAACAGAATAAAGACAGTAGCTAAAAACCAAGGAAGTCTCAATAAAATGTGGACTTCCGTTAATAATAATAACGTATCGATATTATTCATTAATTGTAACGAGTGTACCATAGCAGTGTAAAACGTTAATAATAGAGAAACTGAGTGCCTTTCAGCATTATCGTCTCAGCTTTTCAGTAAATCTAAATGATCCTAAAAAAACAAAACTATCAAAAAATAAATGAAAAAGCCTCCACTGTAACACGAAGGCCCCTGAAACACAACTGCTAGAAATGGAAACACTTCCTTTGATAATTCTGATGGAAATCCAGGTCCCACTGCTTACAAAGAACTTACCTGCAATGATTTGAGTCATACTCCCAAGTGACAGGGAGGCAAGTCAGATGCTTCATGTCGTGGCTTCTTGAAGATCGATGTTCTCTGTTTGGAAGGCTTAGAGGGAGGCTGAGAAGAGAGAGAACGAAAGTTAGTGAAGTATATGATTTCTTCCCTCTCTTCTTGGGGTGGTGCATTTCATCTCTACAGCAATTTCACCTGGTAAACCTGCAGCAAAAGCCTTGCCTTTCATTTGGCATCAAAAGGGTTTTGTGGCCATCAGCCCGAACTGCTCTTTCTTCGGCTTCTTCCACTTGGGTGCTTTGCATAGCTATCCTGGGTTTGCCTCATGTTGACGCTGGATGTTGGGTGTTGCTGTGAGCAGTGTTTCTGGTGCCAAGAACTTGGGAGACCTGGAACTGGTGAAAATTTTTGTTTCTATTATGAAAAATTTAAATATAATACAATGGTCTTCCTCTCTGTTTGTATTTCATATTTATACAGTACATAGACATAAAATGCAACATTACACAATACAATAAAATATTCATGTACGCATTACCCAGCTGTAACCATTATCAGCAGTTTATCATATTTTTTTCAGAATTTTTCATTACAAAAATTCAAACATATTTGTTTGGGGGGAAAAACAGTATAAGAGTTAAAAAAATGTTCCATTCCAAGAATTTATTATTGTGCCATAAATCAAGTAGGAAGTTAAGATTTACAGAATCCGGAAAAGAAAAATGACGAACACAGTGCAAAATACTGAGAAATAGGAACTTAATACAAATCTGTGCTTTTAAGAAAGGAAAATATTATGTTTCCTCTTAGAGTACCAGGAAATCATTTACTTCAAAAGAATATAAAAAGACTAAGGCATAACCTTGGGCCTACCTTTATGGGAAAAGCAATCATGGCATGCGTGCACATGAGTGTGTGTGTGTGTGTGTGTGTGTGTCTGTGTCTGCTTCCACACACACACTAATTTTCTCCAGTATTCCTTTCTTCCTGGAACTTTCAAGATCACCAACAGTCAGACTTACTTGGCTCCCAATTCCTTTGGCTCTTACCGTCTAAACAATTATCATCCTGTCATTTATTACTATACTTTTGATTTAGACAGCTAAATGATCTATTGTATAACTTGATAATCTGATCACTAGTTATTTTGTAATTTCATGTCTTATCTTCCTAACTTAATTGTAAGTTCTTAGTGAGAGTTTGGGTATTGTTATGATTTTGAAACCTCAGATCTCAGTGATTTAAGAAGTTGGACATATTATAAAAGTTCTATAAGGATAGATTGCTTGACTGAGTGAAATGGTATTTTTAATGTCCATCATCAGGGGGTTCTGTTTTTTTAGCTTCCTGTATTAACGCACAGGAAATGTTCCCCATTTCTGGGCTCATCTCTAAATCCTATTAATATTTCAAAGTCCATCTTAGGTCTACACTACTGTATAAATCCTTTTAAAGCCCAACTTATAGACAGACTTTTTTTCTTTTTTTTTTTGTAGAGGTTTTTTGTTTTTTTTTTTTGCTATAGGGCGGGTACGCTCACCAGAAAGATAGAGAGAGACAGAGAGACAGAAAGTGAGAAATCACCTCCCAGGTGGGGTGACCATACTGCAATCCCTTCTCCTCCACTTTCCTCTCGGGATCTTGGCCACGCACACACACACGCCCAGTGTGAGTTTAAGCCACTGGGTCCAGGACTTGAACCTTGGTCGACTACATGGGAGTCCAGTGACATAACCATTATGCCAAATGCTAGTCTCGACATTGACATTTTTAATCTATACATTTATTTATAAACTTAGCCTTTATTTTGGGGGACAACTCATATTAGTGTATGTCATGCCTTATAACTTAGATTTTCACATTTGCCCATTTTCTGACTGTGCTATGAGCAATTTGATCATAGAGATCCCAGAAAGCCTGCTTCCTGAAGTCAGAAATCTGGCTTAGAACCGAGGGCGACCCTGTGATGTGAATGCGTGGCCTTTCCAGGTGACTTCAGTTACATTACCACCACACCACCATCTAGCCACTGGTCTGGCTTCTACCCTTGTTCATTCAATTCAAATTCTGAACAGCAGCCATTATGTTCTTCCTAAATGCTTAGCCACCTTAACCACCATGTCACTGGCTGGGCCACAGAATTAAATATTTCTTTACTAGAATGTTTGCTTCAAGATTACTCAGAGTAGAAAACACCTCTTAAAATCCTAAATGATCAGACCAGCAGTTTACCAGTGGTTAAGGCACAGGATCACTCATGGTCTACTCCACAGTTAGAGTCCTGGACCAGAAGGCTTTAAAAGTACTTGGGGTAAGTGTGCACAAGTGTCTACAATCCTGAGAGAAGAATGGGGGTGAAGAGACTGTGGCATGGCTACCACACTGAGAAGTGAGTTCTCACTTTGCCTTTCTTTCAGTCTCTCCAGGGAGTACATGTGCCCTATGGCAAAAATCTAAGAAAAACACTCAATATAATAAAAAACCCAACCCTAAATTATTATTAATGAGATCTTTGTTAAATAGTTTATTTGATGCCCATACATTAGAATGGTACTATTTAGTTATTTAGAAAGTCATTTTAAGAGGGGCTGGCAGGTGGCGTGGTGGTCAAGGTGCTGGACTCCCACATGGCTGACAGTGGTTCAAGTCCTAGACTTGGCAGCTTTCTCTGTCACTTTCCCTTTGTCTTTCTCTGGTCAAATTTTAAAAAAATGAATGATAGTAACAAATAAAAATTAAGTAAATAGAGAATTCTTTTTAAAAAGTAATTTTAAATGGACATCTATTTAAGTGAGAAAAGACATGAAATATTATTAAGAGGCATATGGAGATATTAAATACCATAATTAACATGATCCCCATTTTAAAGTATATATGAAAGATGTTTACACTAAAATATTTAGAGTGATTATAATAGAGAGTTGAAATTATGGATGAACTTGAACAGGCCTTCTGCAAGAGACAGAGCTCCATGTCTCCTATGATCTAGCCATTTTGGGGGAAGCAGAGAAATGAAGAGGTCCCACTGATAATTCGGCCTCCAGCATACAAAACTCACGTGATTGAACTTCCAAGTTTGAGAAGAAACTGGCCATCCACCAGATGACTAGAAATCGCTGCAGGACCACAAGAAATATGGGAAAGCAGGAAAATACCTCTCCCACAAGGGAAAAGGATAACTCCTCTTCATCCACACACAGTTCAATGGAAATCATGGAAATGTCTGATGAAGAATTCAGAACATTCATAACGGCAAAGTTTACAGAGATGGAAGAGAAGAGAGACAAGGAACTGCTGAAGAGGAAGGAGAAAGGAGTTGAAGAGTTCCAGGAGGTGAGGAAATTCATGCAAGATCTAAAGGAGGAATTTCCCACTTTACAAAAGAATCAGATGGAACTGTTAGAGATGAAGGCTATAATACAAGAAGCCAAAATTTCCCTTGAAAGTATTAAAAGCAGACTAGATCATACAGAAAATAGAATCTCAGATGTAGAAGAGAAAATTGCTGGCCTAGAAAAATCCACCACGAAGACTGAGAAAATGGCCCAGAAATTTGAGAATAATATATGAGAAATACTAGATACCATCAAACGTCCGAACATCTGGATAATAGGCATCCCAGAAGGCAAAGAAACTCATAAGGGCATTGATAATCTATCCCATGAAATCCTGCAAGAAAACTTTCCAAACATGGAGAGGCACTCAAAAAGTCAGTCCCAAGAAGTACAGAGGACCCCAAATAGAATCAACCCAAGAAGATCTTCTCCAAGACACATTATAGCCAGATTGACCAAAACCACAGACAAAGACAAGATACCAAGACTGGCAAGAGAAAAACGGCAAGTTACCTACAAAGGATATCCCATCAGACTAACAGGAGACCTCTCATTGGAAACAATGCAAGCAAGAAAAGAATGGGAAAATATATTCAAAGTATTAAGGGAAAAGCAATTTCAACCAAGAATTCTGTACCCAGCAAGATTATC
>NW_006159692.1:1304886-1313358 GCF_000334495.1 Tupaia belangeri chinensis
GTAGACAGCAGAGATAGTGTAATAAGTGAGTGGAATATGGCAGAGGGTCAGACATGGGGTAAAAAACATACATATATGGAAAGTAGAAATGGAATATTATGGATGATAACATGCATGATTAAGCCACTATGTAGTTTATTCTAGATGGGAAACCACATTTAGTATGTTGTGATGATGCTCAGGGAAATGAATGTAAATTAATAAAAGAAAAATTTCAGAAGAAAAAAAAAGCATTAGAAATACCTATTTAATGACTGCAGTAAGCTATATAGCCCTAGCTAGGTGGTACTTTATAGTATGTTCATTCTATTCACTGAGGTTTATGCCTAAAGTCAGACTTGTGTTCATGAATATGTATAGATCAGCTGTGCTTGCTATTGAAAATATTTAGATTTATTAAGATATTTAGTGAAACAATTAAATGGGGGAGGCATAGAAAGCAACAATAGATACCAGACACAGTGTGGGAGGAGGGGGGGAGATCGCAGGGAGATCGCAGAAGGTGAGATAGGGAACCAAGGATGGGAAAAAAGGCAAAATATACAGGAAACAAGAAATTGAAAATTATTTGTTGACAATAACACATATGTTGATGTGCTTGATTGAGCCAATATACAGTGTATTCTGAATGGAAAAATCTCATTTTATATGCTATAATGATGTACAGTGAATGAATGTAAATAAAAAATGCATAAAATAAAAAAATATATATATAAATTATGGATGAACTTTATTTTCTCTCTTTTGGTCATTTAAAATGTTCATACTTTAAATAATTACTCTTTAGGCAATCAGAAAAAGGATATATTAATAAGATAGTGACAAGTAAAAATAAAATTGTAGCAATCAGTTTTAAATTTCTTGGGGAATATGGTGTAGGCTGTTTGAGACTTTTTTTTTTTTTTTAGAGAGATTTTTGCTATAGGGCACATGTGCTTGTGGGAGAGACAGAGAGACAAAAAACAAGAAATCACCCCCTAGGGGATGGCTATGCCATAATCCCTTTTCCTCCACTCTCCTTTCAGAATTTTGGGCACACAAGCACACCGGCCCAGTGTGAGTGTCAAGCCACCAGGTCTGGAACTCAAACCATGGTCGACCACATGAGAGTCTAGTGATATAACCATTATGCCATCTGCTGGTCCTGAGAAATACAATTTTCAAGGAAAACTGAAAACATAATAAAAACGTACTACCACCATGTCAACAGATAAAGAGAGAACATTGTAAAAATGTCACTTCTTAAATTTATCTATAAAATGAATGCAAATCAAATCAAATTTCTAGCAAGTTTGTGTATATATACATTGTGTGTGAGTGTGTACACGTAGAAATGAGCATAATAGCTCTTAAATTTATGTCAGAAATGCAAAGATTCAAGAATAACTAATACAATATTGCAGAAGAAAAATAAATTTTAATAGCTTACACTACTAGATATCAACACTTGTAATAACACAGTTAACCAATTTCCATGTGGTACTGGTGCAAAAATAGGCAAAACACCAGTGAAACAGAATGGATAGCCTAGCAACAGATACACGCAAGGGGGACTTGTTGCTTCAATGCAGTGAGGAATGTAAAGGATGGTCCTTCTCTTGAGAGAGAGATGTTTGCTATAGTGTGCGTGCCTTCGCTGGAGAGACAGAGAGAGATAGAGAGACAGAAAATGAGAAATCACTCCCAGGAGGAATGGTCATGCCACCATCCCTTCTCCTCTATTCTCTCGGGATTTTGCACACATGCACACGCACCTGGTGTGAGTTTTAAGCTGCTGGGTCCAGAACTCAAGCAGCAGTCGACTATGGGAGTTCAGTGATGTAACCATTACACCATCTGCAGATCAAAAGGATGTTTTTTTAAATAAATGAGGCTGGATCAAATGGATAGCCCTATAGAAAAATAAAATGAATTCTCACTTCTACTTTTCACTTCAAACAGATGAACCCACAGTAGACTGAAATAGGGCAGATAAAACGGTGTAGCTTCTGAGTTAAAAAATTGCAGAATGTCTTTGTTGCCTTTTTATTTATGCAAAAATGTCCTAAACAAAGTACATTAAAAATGACTAACCATAAGGAAAAAGATACACTGAACTACATTGTAATTAAGAATGTCAGCTCATCAAATGCAATGACATGAAATGATAAGCCACAAAATGAGAAAAGATATTTGCAATACAGTCATCCTCAAAGCGTTATATCCAGAGTATATATTGTTTACAAAAAGTTCCCAGGAATGAATAGAAGAAATCAGATAACATCATTTAGAAAAGTGAGTAAGAGACACAAAAAGATAATTTACATAAGGAGATATTCAAATGATCAAACAACATAGGAATATATACTCACCTTTACAGGTTCAAATGCCAATGAAAACCAATTTATATATCATTTTGCAATGACCTGAATGGCTAAAATTTAAAAAAAAAATCCCCAAGTGTTGGTGATATTGTGGATCAACCAGAACTCCTCTACAACTTGTTGGGACTCTATGTTGCTATCAGTACTTTAGAACACTACTTGGCTATATCTAGCAAAGCTGACCATGAGCATTCTCTATGACTCAGCAATTTCATTTGTGAGGATATCCAGAAGAATTGCACATGTAGTCACCATAAACATGTATAAAATGTGCACAGCAGAATCACTTGTTATAGCCTCACCTGAAACCAACTCAAATGTATATCAAAAACAGAGTAAATATATAAATTATGGCATTGTTATACAACAGCAGCAAAGAAATGCTACATGCAATAAGGACGATTTTCACAAACATATTCAACAACAAAAAAGTCAGTGTATACTATTTTAAGCTATTTGTAAAAGGCTAAGAAAGAAGAAAAAAATTACCTATATGTTATATAGCAGCATAATGGTTATCCTTGGAAGGATAGTGTCTGGTAAGGGGCATAAATATACTGATGTTTCATTTCTTTATGTTTTAATTTTTGATTTGGGTGCTGCTTACACGATATGTTCACTTGTAAAAATTCATTAAGCTAACACTTGTGTACTTAAAATGCATACTGTAAGAAAAATTGCTAAAGCAATCATTTTTATGTTTATATCAAGTTACCTGGTGGAAAGGCAAGTTAGAACATAGTCTTTTTTTTTCCAAACACAAAAATTTATTTACATTCAATATACAACTTATGTACATATCCAGAAGACAATTTTATACAATATTTTTGTATTGTAGCTTTTTAAGTGATTTATTTATCTATATTTTTATTAATTTCACATTTACCTCAAATCTCCATCATGATGTATAGGATATATATTTTTTTCAACAGAGAACTTTTATTTTTTTTTATTTGTCAAATGTTTCCTCTGTTTGCACCTTACACCCACCCTCCACCACCCACTCTCTACCATCCACTCTCCCCCCCTTACAGTCTCTAGTATCCACACTCATCCTTTCTACAGTCACATCTTCAGATCTGTCAACCTCTGCCATAGAATGCAGACATTCAGTATAAATTGAGTGGGGATTTACAATGTGTATTTGTAATGTCTGGCTCATTTCACTCAACAGTAAGTCTTCTATATTCATCCACTTTGAGTCAAACAATAGGATCTCATTGTTTCTCATAGCTGAGTAATATTCCATAGTATATACGTCTCACAGTTCTTCAGTCTAGTCACCAGTTTTTGGACGCTTAAGTTGGTTCCATGTTTTAGCAATTGCGAATAATGCTACAATAAACATGGATGTGCAAGTGTCTTTTCTATTGAGAATTTTCCTATTCTTTGGGTGAATATCAAGGAGTGATATTACTTAGTCATATGGTAGTTTTACTTGTAGGTTTTTGAAGAATCTTAGTATTATTTTCCACAGAGGTTGTACTAATTTACATTCCAACCAACAGGGTAAGAGGGTTCCCTTTTCACCACAACTCGGCCAGCACTTTTTGTTCTTTAGGTTTTTTATTCTAGTCATTATAACTGGTATCTCATTGTGGTTTTAATTTGCATTTTCCTTATAACAAGAGACTTTGAACACTTTTTCATATGCATTTTGGACATTCTTAAGTCTTCTTTGGAGCATTGTCTATTCAGTTCATCTGTTTTTAAATTGAATTATTCATTTTTTTTAATGGGCAAGTTGCTTGAGTTTCCTGTATATTCCAGATATCAATCCTTTGTCTGAGGAATAATTTGCAAATAATTTCTCCCATTCTGAGGGTTGTCTTTTCATCCTAATTATTGTTTCCTTTGCTGCAAAGAAGCTTTTTAGCTTGGTGTAATCCCACTTGTCCATTTTAGAGATGATTGCCCATTTTTTACAGTTCTTATTTAAGAAATTTTGCCTACTGCAATGTCTGTAAAAGTTCCCCCTGCATTTTGGACTAGTAGTTTTGCAGTTCAAGGCTTTATATTTTAATCTTTAATCCATTTTGAGTTGATTTTTATTAATGGTGAGAGATGGGGTCCAGTTTAATTTTCTGTAGGAGTATATTAAGTTCTTCCAGCACTATTTGCTGAAAATATTTTCTTTTCTTCTCTGCATTGTCTTGTACCCTTTGTCAAAGATCACTTGGCTGTATGATTTGGGTTTTATTTCTGGATTCTCTATTCTGTTTTGTTGGTCTCTGTGTCTATTTTTGTGCCAATACCATGCTACTTTGATTATCACTGATTCATAGCATAGTTTAATTATTCGAAAAGTAATTTTATTCTTAAATTTAACATGAGGGCCAGATGGTGGCACAACAGTAACAGGAAAGATCCTGGATTCATGTCTCATCACCTCCCTGAGCATGCTGAGTGTGCAAGGCATGTGCATATATATGATCCAGATCAGCAAGACTG
Source organism: Tupaia belangeri chinensis (assembly GCF_000334495.1). Lineage (NCBI taxonomy): Eukaryota > Metazoa > Chordata > Mammalia > Scandentia > Tupaiidae > Tupaia > Tupaia belangeri. The sequence continues at coordinate 1,309,701 of NW_006159692.1, forward strand.
AGGGTAGATTGCAATGTACAGACCCAGTTGAGGGTGGACTATCTCTCCCTCTCACTCATAAAAAAATTAGTTAATTTAAAAAAGAAGGTAAATTTAATTTCAAATAACCCCAACTAGACCTTAATCTTCTATATGTGTTGAAGTCTTGAAATCTAGGCAGGACACTGTTCAAAACATGTTTTCAATTTAGTTTCCAGATCTCTGACCTGGCTCTTCCAGTAAGTTCCTGACTTGGCCCCTCTTGGTAGCTATCTGATTGTGGTGCTCCAGTTCTCAGCTTCCTGCATGATTCTGGCTTGACTCTGCCCTAATGTGTGAATCCAGGTTAATACTCCATGTACTGACCTTCTGTCTGAGTTGACCCATAGCTTCATTCCCTCATTCCACAAGTCTCTGAGTTTTCAACTTGGGTTGATGAAATCATATTGAAATAAACCCTGATAGTAAAAAATCAGAATATTAATAAAACTTATTTTTAGATAACAGATGACAGTATTTTTTTTTCATTCTGGCTTTTATGAAGCTCCAGAAACAGAAAACATAGAATCTTCATCACAGATAGAAACACAGTAAGGTGAGGGGCCAGCAGATGGTGTAATGGCTATGTCACTGGACTCCCATGTAGCTGACCATGGTTCGAGTTCTGGACCAGGTGGCTTAAACTAATGCCGGGCGCGTGTGCGTGCATGCCCAAGATCCTGAGAGGAGAAGGGAGAAGGGATTACTACATGGCCAATGCCCTCTGGTGGGTGATTTCTCACTTTTTATCTCTCTATAGCAAAAACCTCTCAAAAAAAAAAAAAAAGAAAGAAAGAAAGAAATACATTAAGGTGAGAATTGTAAACCCAATACTGAAAGGGGCTAGGAAAATTAAAATGATTACTGTAGAAATGTATTTTCCTATTAAAATATATTGTTTTCCATTTCCCTAGAATTATACAACCTTCAGTTTAAACTGGTGGTACATAGACATGTGTGTTTTCTATATATGTAAACGTTAATGTGCAAATAAAATCATTAATGGCACCTCCTCTTAGGGCAGCCTTGAACTGTAGTGAAATGTGAACTTTATGCCTTGTGTAGAGTGGGTAGTTACACTGTGCTTCACCCATGGGATGCTGTGTAATAATACAAACCTAGAACAACAAAAGATAGAATCTATTTTTTTTAGGTAAAAGTTATTGATTTTGCAATTTTATTGAAAGGATTGTGAATGTAAAATGAAATGTGTTTTGGATCAGGTTGGATCATAGACTATTAGCTTGTAACCTCTCCATTAAAGAAATTCCAGGGAAATATTCCTGATCAAAAACAAACAAACAAACAAACAAAAACAAACAACAACAACAAACTAGAGATCCATGTTGCATAGAAATCTTGAGCCAACAAAAGAAGAATCAACCTACAACAACTTTTTCTCAGATTCAGAGACAGAAGCAGGTCAGGTAGGTAAACCCTTTCATTCATTTATTTATTCATTCACTTTTTTTTTGCATTTTTTACCTTTCTTTTTAAAAATTATACAGTCAATCACTGTATACCATTATAGCATGCAAAATGGATCTTCCCAGCATAAATACACTGTATGTTAGTCCAGTTAAAGATATTACCGTGTACATTATCATCAACAGACAATTTTCCATTGGCTCTGCTTCTTTCTTTTTCCCTTTGATTCCCTTCCTTTCTTAATAAACATTTATTGATCAGCTGCTCTCCAGACGTACTTTGATTTGGTTCCATTCAAATTATTTAATTATTTTTAAACAGATGTCAGTAAATTCACAAACCTAGAAAGCTTTTGATTGAATAATAGGCCCAGGTTTAAGATTCCAAAACTATGCCCCCAGGCTGTCATAACTTTTTGGCACTAACTTTTATGATAATTACTCAAGGGTTAGTTGTGGAGTCTTAGGAAAAAATTAAAAGCCTCTGAAGGCTTTTAAGCCAAAGTCTTGTTCATTGCTCAATTTAAATTCAAGACAAAAAAAATAGAAGTTAGAAAAGAAGCTCACTAAACACAAGTAGTTAGACAAATGTATTCATGAAGAATGACATTTGGAAGTAGAAATAGCAGTTAGGGTGAAGGTTTTAAGGGCAAAGGAGAGAAACAAGAGTAAAATTTTCTACATGCCTAACTGGTCCAACTATTCTACTTTCCAGTTTATTTTGGTTTTAAAGGGAAAGGCACAAAGAATAAATTGTCAGTGATTCCGGCAATGTTCTTCTTGCTCCCCCTCCCCCGCCCCTCCCAATGGGAGGGGAGTTGAGGTCATGACTCTTCTTTTGTTACTGTCTTGGGGGTCTAGTTTTTCCTTAAATGTGCAGGCCAATCTTTAATAGATACTTTTATTCCCACAATATCACCCAAAGAATCCAAACATTAATTCCTCAAAAAGACAGCAATTACCCTTTTATGATACATCAGTTCCCCAAGCTAGTCAGGGGCTTCCCAGAGAAGATGTTGAAGCTGCCAATTCAACCCCATATTGAGTCCAGAGCCAACGTGAATCCTTTCCTGGAACCAAAGTGCGTCGTTCTGAACTCTGTTTACAGAATTAAATTTTTTCTCCCTTCAGTTCCAACAGAGCTATGACAATGAAAAATGAACACATTCTTCAGTAAATCCAAGGTCAAGATCATGGGACAAAAGGGCCCTGTGGTTTATTCCTTGCTATCAACACACTGCAGATGAAAAAGACTGATGAATTTCCCTGTATTAGGTAGTAAACTCATCTCTGATTCAGAAAAGAAAAAAAATTTTAAAACTTGGACAGAGTTTTATCTGCTTAGTCCTCATCCTCAAGAGAAGGGCTTGGAAAAGCTTGGCACACTGTTTGTGTCTGTCTATCCTTCTTGGATCCATATTCCTTCTCCTGCTTCTTTCAGTCTCAGATCTGCCAATTTATGACCAAAGACTGGTACTTTGGTGAGTCCAGCATAAGCTCCCTACTTCTAGATTTCTCAGCAGTGATATTCTCTAGAAGAAGATAATCTCTGAAGGTCACTTAGTAATCGTGGAAATCCTAGACTTAAGAGTCCGAATTCTAACTTGATGTGTGACTTGATAGCTTCAGTTTCCTTATCTGTGTAATGGGGTCAATATCCACACTATATGGTTGCAATAAAAATTTAAGTAAGTGAGAAATAGAAAATATCTAGAATGGTGTTTTGTGTAATGGAAGCTCCCCCAAAAGTCATGGTTATGTTTCAATTCATAGGAGAAATGGCATCTTGAACACTAATCACAATGCAGTGTCTTATTTGCAAAACTTCAGAGCAAATGGCTACCCAATTACTTCTCTATGTATGTCCTTTTTACTAATTTGAAAAGAACTGAATGTTCGAGAAACTTAGCCTACTAAACATATATTATTTTAGCAGAATAAACACAGGCTCCAGGTTGCGTTGCGAGGAACACCATCACAGGAAAACTCAAACACATTTTCCCCAAAAAACAGATAAATGCTTTGAAATTACAATTTCAACAGTTCAGGAAATTAATATAACTATTAAAATGGAACAGTTTTCCAGGTAAAAATTACCACTGATTTTTTAAAAGATAAGTTATTTAATTTAATTTATTATTATAATTATTACTGTTTTCCAATTCACTATAAGGCATATAAACTCCCCAGAGAGATACAGAGAGGGAACGAGA
>NW_006159692.1:1313627-1316098 GCF_000334495.1 Tupaia belangeri chinensis
AGAGAGGGAGAAAGTGAGAAACCAAGCTACTAGGTCCAGGAATCGAACCATGACCAGCCATACGAAGAATCTAGCACCCTAACCACCATGCCACCTACTGGTCCCTACCATTGATTTTTTAATCCAAACATTTGCGAAATCTGAAAAATATGAATGTTTTAAATATTCACGTTGGTTTATTTGGTCTGTCTATGGTTTCAAGGTTATGGGATCTGTCCAGTCATTTCCCTAGAGTCAAGGGTCATTCTCTGAGGAAGATCAGACCTTCTCACTATTTTGAGAGACTAACAGTTTGTGCTATTTACTGAGATTGCAGAGAAAACTGCATGCTTGTACTTAATTTTTAAAAAAACTTTTATTGAAGTATAGTATACCCACAGAAAAGAATGTGCATCACAAGTGTACAGCTCAGTTTTAACAGACTGATCACACTCATGTAACCAGCTCCCAAATACAAAGTGAAACAACACCAGGATCTCAGAAACCCCTTTGTGCCTCTTCCTGGTACTCCTGTCCAAGGGAAATCTAATTGCATAGAGGAGTTTTGCTGTTTTTTTGGTTATATAAATGATTCATATGGCATGTGCTCTTTTTAGGTCTGGCCTCTTTGCTCAACATTATATATGTACAACTCATCCATATTTTTGCGTATATATTGAGATCAATATTGTGTAAGTATATCACAATTTATTTACCTACTGTGCTAATGATTATTCAGGTTCCCTCCATCCCAGTTATTGGCTTTTACAAATAGTGTTATGATGAGCATTTTATTGCTTGTCTTTTAAAAATTTTTTTTGGTAAAACCAGGCCACATTAATCGTTTTGTACAATTTAATAAATAATATTTTGATGACTCTAGGCATGTAAGACCAATGCATTCAGAAACACAGTTATGGCAGTTTTCCAGATTTGGTGTATCATCTTCAGAAATTACAAGGAGTTTCTTGTATAAAACTATTATCAAACCAGTAAGACAGTCTTTATGCATTTGTCATTTTCAGGATTGTTGATAACTTGGGCACATTTCCCCCCAAATAACTATGCCTCCTTGTGTCACAAGGTCCAACTTACCCATGTTCATCTCAATGACAGTACTTTTGGTGATAAATAACACTCAACGTTGTATATAGTGGGGATAAGGGATTCTTCTTTACACTACGTATTGGCAGGCAAAAAGGGGCTTTCGGTTCAGGATGTGTTATGTGGGCCTTCTTGAAATGTAAGCCCATTGACCTAATGGATCTTTCATATTTAGGTGGTTTTCTGGTAAAACCATCTCCAACAAAGCAGACTTTTGTAACCATTCCCTTCCATACCTTCTTCTTTCTCTTTCCTGTGCAAATAATTTTTAATACTTCTGTTTCTCCCAGGGTTCAAACTTTGGGTAGAAGGACTTCCCATTTTTCTGCTTGCTCTTTCCATTTTTGTTTAGTCATACTAGAAAGTACTTTAGCTCAGGACTGTCCTTCTCTGTCCAACAAATAGGCAGGTACAGCTTCTGTGGAGTCTTTTCATCATTCTTCTGTTTGATGTTCCGCTTTCCATGCATCTTGATAGTCTTTTTTCATTGGTATTTTCTCAACATGGTGCTGTTTATGATGGAGATTAGCCTTCAGACCAGTCATCTATTTTGCCTTCTTTGAACATTCATGAACATCTTGACTTTCCTTCTACCTCTTTTCCTCATGGTAATTTAAATGGTATCCATAATGTTTACAATGTAATTCAATATATTTGTTTTGTGGCATGGTGATGGCTGTGGAGTTACCTGCATAGCCTCCTGAACTCAAAGAAGTTGTTAACTTTCAGTCTCAGAGATCCATAAGTAGACCCAACACAGTCTGGAACAGAAAAGCAGTGTTTGTCTTTTGGTGAGTACATGTATACCTTTCTGCAGGTTATATACTTAGAAATAGAAATGCCAGATCAAAAAGTAAATGCATCCTTACGGTTGGTGGGCAATGCCCAAGAGCTATACAAAGTGGCTATACCAAAACATATTTCTACCTGTAGTATATGAGAGAATTCTGATTGATCTACATTGTCATCAACACTTGGTATTGCCAATCTATTTTGTATTAGCCATTCTGGTGAGTGTATAGTGTCATTACATAGACATCACATATGTGTTTATTTTTAAACAAACTTATCTGTGTGAAGAATAAATATCATTTTTGCAATGGGGGGGGATAATTTTTAGGATCAAAAATCAAACTCCCGGGCGACCTGTTTACCAGAACTCTTCTCTTCTTGGGAGCTTTGTTTTTCTTTCTCTCTCCTTCAATAAACTCTCTTCTTCGCTATTAAAAAAAAAAAAAATCAAACTTCCACAGAGATGAGCCATTGACATTTTGAACCCAAAGCACAGGCACATTTGACCACAGCACAGGTGGGAGCATTGGTGACAGCTTAGAGCTCTTGCGAACAAGCTCAAATGACCCAGTTATCTTTCCATGCGCTGCCGCTCT
>NW_006159692.1:1316111-1324807 GCF_000334495.1 Tupaia belangeri chinensis
TCTTCCTCTCAAGAAGTGGTAAGCTAATGTTTGCTAACACCCTCGCAAATAGAAATCGGTCATTCTCAATAGATAGACCATTCTAAAGTCATTAATGAGATCAGAAAAACTCAATGCAATAAGCCCTGTGATTATGGTGCTCTATAAAATGTATCATTATATACTTGATATAAAAATTTCTTTCACTAGCTTAGTGCATGATGAGATTTCCAAAGACTGTGGAAAAACAGAATTAAGTATGAGTTCCTTTTGGTCAAAAAAAAAAAAAAAGGAAATTTATGCAGTTTTTTCAAAATACACATTTTCCATAAACCTTTTAAAGACGCCCTTGTATTCTTTAAGCATGGAATCTGGAAACAAGCTTCTAGGATTTGACTCTTGGGTGGCAGCACTTACTAGCTATCTGAACTTGTTCAACTTTTGCAGCTACTCTGTGCCTGTTTCCTCATACGTAAAACATGGATATGATAGTACTTATCAAAAAAGGTTGTCATGAGAATTAAATGTGAGTTCAATGAGTTATACAAAGTGCTTAAAATAGTGTGTAGTATACGGTATAAATATTTGCTACTATTTCATAATATTATGTTGTGAAACTATGTTCCATCACCTAAGACAACCTTCTGATAGTCCTTAAAGTCTGGCATCATACATGGACAGATTCTCCTTTCAGAGTATTCCACAGACAAAAGAGAAGAGATTATCAGCCTTAGACTGAGCCAGGATTCATGAACTACCAAGTCAACTATGCTGATCGGTAAGACGTATGGAATCCCTTGCATCTGTGAGATTCTCTAACTTCTAGAAGGGGCTGGCAAGTGAGTCTGAAATAAAAGATGTGATTTTTATCTGAAATTTCTGACTTTTTAATCTCCTAACCTCTTGCCTATTTCGAGAAACAGACTGCCTGAATGGATACAGACCTATCCTAAGGAAACTTACCAGGAGTGAATCAGAAAATTAAGATTAGTCTTGCTAAGCAGTCGTATCTGTCAGGATACATTGTTGAAGTAATAGAAAACCAAACTCAAAATGGCTTGGATGATAAACAGAAATTACATGTCCATGAATAATCAGGCTTCAGGCAGCCTTTGATTGGTGCTCTAACCTTTTTTGCCTGCAATTATTTCAGGAAGTCCTTCTCCATACCTCAAGGTGGCTACCAGCAAAATCACAGCCGCATGTCCCTTGTTCATATCCAAGGGCAGAGACAGCATCTCTTTTACAACCATTAAACCAAAGTCCTCAGTGGCCCCACAGCTGGAGCTTCTTGTTTGACTCATAGGCCTGGGCTGTGGTAAAGATGAGAGAAATTATTGGAATGGCCTAATCCAGAGTATATCGTGCATCCCGGGATAGGGCAAACATACCCAAATCTCACTTGTGCTATGCTTGGAAAAGTATGGCATAAATACAAAGTGGGTGTGAACCAAAATGATATTCACTTCATCAGAGACAATCATAGCATCAATGTGGGCTGAATATGGAAAGGTAGAATAAAATTGAACTACATGTGGGCAAGGAACTCTCTTAGAGACAAAAAGCAAAGAAAAGAGTAAGTATTGGGGTCTTGTAAAGATCATAGCCAAGACCAGTTTTATTTAACCTGTTCATAAAATGATTTGGAGGCCAAAAACAAGATTGGAGATTAAAGGAACTTTCTAATTGGCTGATTATGTTAACTTCTTCTTGTAGTAAAACATAAAGATTGGGAATAGTACGTAGAAGGACTGCTATGCAAACAAACGGGCAGGAAAACAGCATACTTTTTCCAAATGGGCAAGAGCTTTGTAGAGTGAAATAAACATGACTTAAACTACTCCGAGTATGCCTGACTCTTTTTAGGCTCTTTGCCTTTATTATTTATTTATTTAGAAGAGGTTTTTGCTATAGAACATGTGCGCTTGCCAGAAAGAGAGAGACAGAGAGTCAGAAAGTGAGAAATCACCCCTCAGGGGGGATGGCCACTCTGCAATCCCTCTCATCCATTCTCCTTTCGGGATCTTGGGCACACACCCACACGTGCCCAATGTGAGTTTAAGCCACTGGGTCCAAGACTTGAACCACGGTCAACCACATGGGAGTCCAGCATCACAGACATTATGCCAACTGCTGATCCCCTTATTTATTTATTTTTAGCTTTTAGTTTTTGAATTTGCTACAGGGCACATGTACTCGCTGGAGTGAGACACAGAGAGAAGGAGAAAAAGTGATAAAGTGTTCCCTTCCACCTCCCAGGAAGGATGGCTAAGCTATAATCCTTTCTTCTCCATTCTTCTTTGGGGATTTTGGGTATGCATGTACACATGTTTCTCAAACCACGGGGTCTGGAAACGAATGGTGCAGCCGGCCAGCTGCCTTAACCACCATGCCACTGGCTGGCTCATAGTCTCTGTGCCTTTTAAACAGATTGCTCCATCCAAAATTCTTTTCTCTCCGCCATTCCTTTTGGAAAACTCCCATGCATCTTTAACATCCAATTTAAAAGCCATCACTTATATAAAATTTTTCCAGGTTTTCTAAAGAAGAAATAGTCACTTCCATCTCTGTGTTTTATAGTAATCTCTATGTGACTCTAATATAGCAATTAACTTACTGTATTGAGATGTTTATATGGCTATCTCCATGACCTGGTTCTACATTATGGAACTACCAGCTTGCAAGGCGATTTAAATTAACTTCATTAAAAGTTCTGTCCTCAAGCATATGCTAATCACATTTTGTGTGTTCAGTACCACATGTCTTTTAACTATCATATTAGATAGCATAGGTATAGACCATTTTTTTTTCCTGGAAAAATGTATATTGGAACTTCTAGACTATTCATGTCACAAAGGTGTTATTACCCTTTCATTCATCTCTGTTTACACAGGGTTTAACACCACATCGTGCCAGTGATAAAACCCTCACACATATTTGATTGTTTGATTGATTGTTGACAGACATAATACTAATTAATATTGTTAAGTATTCGTTACATGCTAGACATTACAATAAACATTTTTAAAAGCCATCTAAATATAATGGCCACAATAACTATATAGGATAAGTACAACCTTTATTCTCACTTTATAGAAAAAGAAACAAGTTCACAATCAGTTGATATGAGTAGTCTGAACAAACAAAATAAAAGAAATTTATTTTAGAAAGAAAAAAATCTGAGAGAGAGATGACTGAGGTTTATAAAGACCAACAAGTGAATGGATAAGCATAGAGAATTTGTTTTATAAACAAATTTTCAAATATGGGCCCAGAGTGATGCAGACACTTGTCAGAACATCAAATAACTTGTCAGGCAAAAGAATGAAAATGATTCAATACAAATTAACCACATAGAAAAGTTAAGAAAGATCTTGCCAAAGAAGACAAGATGGAATTATTAGTCATGTTTCAAATGTTCCATCTTGTAAAAGATGGAATTATTAGTCATTTAAAACAAATAAAAACAAAAAATGAGTTGTCACAGTAGGCAATGTATATAAGACATCTACTATATTCAAGGGATAATGAGTGAGTGAAAATAATAATAAATAAATAGCTGTAAAAGTATATATATGAGGAAATTTCAAAAAGCTCATGAAAAAATAAAGTTAAAGTCTATGTTGGTGCAAAGAATTTATGAAATCCATGCATAGTTTTTTCATAATATACATTCTTCCTGAACTTCTTGAAGAATCCTCATTTATTCAAAACTCACACTTGGAAAAGCAGGACATTTGGGGGACAGATCTGTTGCTTTTAGTATTTGGCTTACATTTAGGAAGGAACGAATCAGAGCTCTGAGCCATTGTGACACTTCTGATTTGGCCTAACTTGATCACTTAGAAATTAGGTGAGCTTTGTACCCTTACCTGTAATATGACTTTCACACCTCTTCCACTGGGCTGCGACACCCTTTTCCAGTTGTGTAGGTAATGAAGAATCAGTGGTTCAGGAGGGTTGGTTCCGTTTGATAGTACATGAAATAATGAAGCTAATGTATGCTTTGAATCTAAGCCTCAGAAGAGACAAGCAATTTGCACAAGGAAAAACTTTTTCAAAGAAACAGAGATAGCACTGTAACACCTGCCTAAAATTTTGAAATTGCTCTGCCCTCCCTAGGTGGCTCCCAGATGACAGAAGCCTGGATGAATGAGCACAAACTCATCCTCCAAAGAGTCTGACCCAATGCTCATCAGATATTGCTGCACAATTGAGAGAGAATTAACCACACTCCCTAGTGTTGATTATGGTGGACTTAAAAATTCATGTGGAGGGGGGGTGAGGAAAAGTGTTCAGTGGTAAAACAGAAAATGCTCTTCAAGGCTGATCCACCTGAGGAGCTTCTGAGTTTGTGTCCAGAGACCTCTGGGAGTACATCAGGCATGTGGCATGTGTGCGTCTAGCTGATACTGGGGTGTAGAGTTTGCAGTGAGAAGAATGGGAATTTTTGAATAGTTTAGAAACTTAGAGCATTGTTAGGAAAAAGAATGCTTTAAATATATTTTGAGTGTTGCTGGTTTAGGCTCCAATCTGAATCATCTGTATATTCTTTGAGGGAATCTAATAATTGATTATAGACAAGTGGACATATTTCTCTCAGAGACTGTGAAAGGGAAAAAAAAAAGGCCTGATTTTATTTGCATGACACATTTGTGAGGAAATCAGAATGAGAAATTGATATGCCGAGGGCACAGATTGAGCAAGAGATAGAGCTAGGACTTCACACCAGATTAATCTGAAGGAGGAAGGAGAAAAGCCTAATGTTTTGATTGGCTAACTTTTCACTACGACTCTACTTCCCAGCTGAGATGCAATACTAGGTAGCTAGAAGAGAGGTGAGACCAAGACTCCAGACTGCCTTTTCCTTGGTGTCTAACACCACTGGCCATCCTTCTAAGGACAGCATCATTACTCACATTCTAGTTCAGATTACCTACAATTTTTTAAAAAGTTTTGTTATAGGGCATGTGTACTCACTGGGGATATGGAGAGGGAGAGAGAGAGAGAGAGCGAGAGAGAGAGAGAGAGAAAGAGAAGAGCAAGAAATCACGCACCCCCCCACACACACACACCACACACACACACACAAGGAGGACAGCCATGCAGCAATTCCTTCTCCTCCATTCTCATCTCAGGATTTTGGGAACCCATACACATGTGCCTGGTGTGTTTTTCAAGTCATTAGGACTAGGATCTGAATTGTGTAGACAGCCATGTGGGATCCAGCTGCCTTAACCACTACACCCTCTGACTGGCCTGTGGCCTACCAAATCTTAAAAGTGTATAAGGGGACTTCAGGAAGTTCATTAAAAATGGAATTAAAGAACAAGTTTATCTTGGTGCAAAAATTTTGGGAAATCAAAGTATAGCTTTCTCATGATACATTTTTGAAGACCCTCCCCCCCCCCATGTCAGAATGTTAGTTAGGTGTTATTTTGGGTCAGTCATTGCCTTTTTGGGTAAAGAGGAAATAAAACTCAATAAAGGAACAGGCACTTTAAAGAAACTGTGACAGGACTACTCCATCATCCCAGTAGTTATCTTACTTCAAATTCCTGATTACCAGCAGTCTTCCCCTTTGTGGACTACTCTCATTCCTTCCTAAAAGAAATAAGAGCTCACTGTCTGTTCCTATCTCAAAGGTTCACAAGTGCACAGACTGCTTTGCTTCAGTTACAGCTGGGATTTGTATTTCGAGACCTTCCTGGATTTGCTCCTCGCAGCTTTCTGTAATATCCTATAATCTTGGGATATATAATTAAACCCAAACACAGCTGCTTTCCTCTCCTCTCCTCGTTTAAAACTCTGGTGAAGATAGAGCCCTTTCTGGTCCTAAAGCTTCACAGGAGAGAATCTGAAGAACTTAACAGAAACAGAAATGATGCGGAACCAACTAATTATAAAAAAGTAAGCAAACAAAACAACCCGTGAGCTAGAACTTAGTTTTCTTACTTTCTGTTTCTGTGATTCCAAAATAGTGCAATCAGTGGAAGCTGCTCCCATACCCTGATGTTTGGTGACCAGTAGCACCGAACTGACCCATCAACCCCACATGAAGCTGCCAGGCTTGTATCAATACCTACATGCTACAAGAAGCCTTTGCCCCACACACTCAAATACATCTGGGCAGCTTTAAGTTGGCAACTGTTAAAATCATCTGACTTCATCCATTTATTCTCAGCATGCCTTTGTACCAAGTGTACTAAGAGCAGCTTTGGGAGGTCAATCTATTAAGTGGTCAGAAAAGTCATAATGCATTTTGTTGTAGAAAAATCCAGAAAAATACGTCAAGACTTTTCTGATGACCCAATAGTTGGATTTGATGGCAAAAAGATAAAATTGGCAAATGTGACTAATAATTGGTCTGGTCTGTTTGTTTTATGGTTTGTTTGTTTAATTTTGTTTTGTTATGTTATGCCTGACAAGGAGATTCTCCAAAACTGACTGTTGTAATTTTTGCAGAAATAAAGTTCACAAATTTTTATGGATGTAGGTGTTGCGGGGCTAATCTCCCATTCATGGGTGCTTGGCCTATAGCTTACACTCCATCAGAACAGGGCCAGATGGGCTTTAAAGGATCAAATGAAAAACAAGATTTACATTCAGCTCCCTTGGTTTCTACCTGGGTGTTGGTCCTTTTGCAACATCTGTAGCTCCTGGTCATCAAAACAGGAGTGGGGAAGGAGTAATCTAACTCTGAATATTTTCTCTAAAATACAGGTAGAGGAGAGAAGGTCTACCGCTAGTTAATTCATCTTCCTTGAGGTAGAAAGATTTGGCAATTTTAAATACAAAATGATTTCTCTGGTCTTATATATATTTTTTTAAAAAAGATTTTGTGCCAGGCATGAGTTTCAAGCCACCAGGTCCAAGACTCAAACAGTGGTTGGCCACATTGAAGTCCAGTGTCCTAATAGCTATGCCACCTGCTGGCTTCTCTGTGGTCACTTTGTGCTAGAAAGCTATGCCACCTGCTGGCTTCTCTGTGGTCATTTTGTGCTTGAATTTCTTAGAGAGAGATTGTTGCTATAGGGTGCATGCCCTCTTGGAAAGAAAGAAACAAGCACTTTAAAAATGGTAAGTTCTCTCAAGAGTTTCTCCATCATCCCAGTAGTTTCCTTACTCCAAATTCCTGGTCATCAGTAGTGACTTTTTGTGGACTAAACTCATTCCTTCCTAAGGGAAATATGAGCTTAATATATAACATCCAGTCAGCAATCCTAATAAGCCCTTCACATAAAGAAGATCTCTGGGGTCAGCAGGTGACGTAGTGGTTATGACACTGGATTCCCACATGGTTGACCATGATTTGAATCCCAGACCCAACAGCTTGAAAAATCATGCTGCATTCATGTATGTGAGAGCCCTGAATCCCAAGAGGAGAATGGAGAAGGGATTGTGGTGTGACCATCCCTCTTGTGAGGAGGGAGATGGTAACTTCTCACTTTCTCTCTCACTACTTCTTTCTGTCTCTCTCCAGCGAGTGCACATTGCCCTAGGACAAAAACTTTAAAAGAAGAAGGAGGAGAAGAGAAGGGGATCCCTTAAAATATATCTGCAGTCTCAAGGTATATAAATAATGGTTCTTCATCACGGGCACATGTATCATTTACAACTTTTAAGCATACTTAAGGCAAATTTGCTAAATGAGACCAAAATTGCCATTATTTCAATATGAGACTTAAACTATTTTTTTTCTTAGCCATTTTAAAGTTGACCCTAACAACCCTTTTACTGCAGCAGTTAAATTATCAGCTGTTGGCTCACTTTACAGCTTAAGCAACAATACCACATGATTATTTCAGAGTAGATTGTTTACATTTTAGTCTAATTCATAAAGCATTTTAGAGTCTCAGTTTGTTTAAAGGCCACATGTCTTTTATTTAATGCAATAGACCACAGACCATATGTATTCAATTTAAGCTAAAAAAAAATCTTTATCACTACATAAGAAATGATCATGTTGAGTGCAGAAATGAAACAAGCATTCTGAAGCAAAATTTCCATGAGAATCATAAATTATATTAAAGTTGGGAGGGGCGACGCGCTCTCCTGCGCTGTCCACACCCGTGTTCCTTCGCCTCCGTAACTGGCAGCTATGGCGTTCACCGAGCGAGCCAACGGCAGCAGCAGCAGTTAAAATGAAATAAATAAGAATAAAATAATTCTTTTTAAAAAACTTGAAAAACCAATATTCGAGACACCTCCATGTCTCCTGTGATCTAGCCATTTTGGGAGAAAGGAAGATGCCCCACTGATAACTGGGCCTCCAGCATACAAAACTCATGTGATTGAACTTCCAAGTTTGAGAAGAAACCGACCATCCACCAGATGACTAGAAATTGCTGCAGGACCACAAGAAATATGGGGAAGCAGGAAAATACCTCTCCCACAAGGGAAAATGATAGCTCCTCTTCATCCACACACAGTTCAATGGAAATCATGGAAATGTCTGATAAAGAATTCAGAACATTCATAATGGCAAAGTTACAGAGATGGAAGAGAAGAGAGACAAGGAACTGCTGAAGAGGAATGAGAAAGGAGTTGAAGAGTTCCAGGAGGTGAGGAAATTCATCCAAGATCTAAAAGAGGAATTTCAGACATTACAAAAGAATCAGATGGAACTGTTAGAGATGAAGGCTATAATACAAGAAGTCAAAATCTCCCTTGAAAGTGTTAAAAGCAGACTAGATCATACAGAAAATAGATCTCAA
>NW_006159692.1:1325910-1327755 GCF_000334495.1 Tupaia belangeri chinensis
GTCAGACATGGGATAAAAAACATATATATATGAAAGTAGAAATGGAATTTTATGGATGATAACATACATGATTAAACCACTATGCAGTTTACTCTAGATGGGAAACCACATTTAGTATGTTGTGATGATGTTCAGGGAATGAATGTAAATTTTAAAAAATTAGTATGTTGTGATGATGCTCAGGGAATGAATGGAAATTAAAAAAAAAAATTTCAGAAAAAAAAAATACTAAAACTGTTACCAAAATTTAAAGAAAAAACTTTGTATTTGATGACCACAGTAAGCTATATAGCCCCAGCTAGGTACTATTTTATAATATGTTCATTCTACTCACTGAGGTTTATGCCTAAAGTCAGACATGGGTTCTTGTGTGTATCAGCTGTGCTTGCTATTGCAAAAATTTAGACAAACTAAGTTCATTACCAAATCAATTAAATGGGGCAGGGGCGGAAGCATAGAAAGCAATCATGGATACCAGAGACAATGGGAGGAGGGTGGGACATGGCAGAGGGTTATACAAGACATAAGAAATAGAAAATTGTTTGTTGATAACACGTATGTTGATGTGCTTGATTGAGCCAACAGACAGTGTATTTTGGATGGAAAATTCATTTTGTATACTGTAATGATGTATAGCATATTAATGTTAAAAAAGAAAAATTAATAAAAATAAAAAATAAATAAAAAAGAAAAAATATATATATTAAAGTTGGAAATAAGATTTAATGTATTTTTACTGAGCCAATATATAAAATTTTATTTGAAGGTGCCCATGTTTTGGTTTAAGAACCTGCCATCTGTCTTTGCAGCTGCTGTACACATATCTAAATCATGTTATACACGTATGTAAGTCAGTTGACAATCACTTTGGACTACTGCCCCTTCCATCATTTCTTTCCTTTCCTATATTCCCTTTCTAAATTAGCTTCTCATAGTCTCTCATCTGCAATATATGGGATGGGTCCTAGCATCATTGACACAATTTTTAAAAAACTTATCCATGTTGCAAATAACATACTAAGTTATGAACTTCTCACTGTGAATGACTATGTTCAGGAAATAGACCATTAGCTCAAATATATTTTCACTAATATGCTCTTTTAAGGTATTGTGTTTCCTATAACAGAAATACCTGAAACTGGGTTTTTATAAGCATAGAGGTTTATTTTATTATTTTTTCATTTCATTTTCTTCCATACAATCACATTATTATTTCTCTTACAAAATGGATAGTTCAACAGGTGAACATTTCTCCCTAGTACTGTTGATAAAACTACAAAATATCTTCAACAGATAATACCACACCTCTTTGTGCCATTAATGCTTTGCCTCCCTGTCCCTCCCCTAAATGTCCTCCCTCAGACTCTCCTCTTTCACACACACTATATCTGGTATTTACATCTATATACTGTGTTTCTACATCCTTTAGACAATTAGTTTCAGTCATAGAGTGCAGCCACTCAGTATATATTAAGTGGGGACATACAATGCCTCTCCTTCATAGCATGGCTTGCTTTGCTCAGCAGTAAGTCTTCCATATTCATCCACTTCCTGTCAAAAGCCAGGGTTTTGTTGTTTTTTTATGAATGAATAATATTCCATTGAATATATGTGCCACAGTTTTTCTAGCCATTCATCAGTTCATGAGCATTTGGGTTGTTTCCATGACTTAGCAATTGTGAAAAGTCCTGCAATAAACATTGATGTGCAAGCACTTTTCCGATTAAGTATTCTTCTGTCCTTTGGGTAGATACCAAGGACTGGGATTGCTGGATCATATGGTAGTTCTATTTGTAGATTTTTGAGGAATCTCCAAATTGTTCTCCACAGTGGTTGGACCAATTT
>NW_006159692.1:1330697-1375242 GCF_000334495.1 Tupaia belangeri chinensis
CTGATGGATTCACCTCTGAATTCTACAAAACTTTCAAAGAAGAGTTAATCCCCATTCTGCTCAAGTTATTTCTAAATATCCAAAAGGGTGAATCTCTCCCTAATTCATTCTATGAAGCCCCTATCACCCTTATCCTTAAAACAGATAAGAACAGGACAAGGAAGGAAAACTATAGACCAATATCCCTGATGAATATAGGCACAATGATTCTCAACAAGATATTAGCAAATTGTATACAACAACTTATAAAAACAATTATACATCATGATCAGGTAGGCTTTATCCCAGGAATGCAAGGTTGGTTCAACATATGCAAAATCAAAAATGTAATACACCATATTAATAGGAAGAAAGATACAAACCATATGGTCATATCAATTGATGCAGAAAAAGCATTTGATAAGATACAACATTCCTTCATGATCAAGACTCTCAGGAAAATCGGCATAGAAGAGTCATTTCTCAACACAGTAAAAGAAATCTATGAAAAACCCATAGCGAACATCATCCTCAATGGAGAAAAGCTGAAAGCTTTTCCACTAAAAACGGGTACAAGACAAGGATGTCCACTTTCTCCACTCCTCTTCAATATAGTACTGGAAGTCCAGGCCATTGCAATCAGAAGAGCATAGAGGTTTATTTAGCTCATGATTTTGGGGGGGGTAAGGTCAAGGAGCAACATGTGATGAGGGCCTTTTTGTTAATGGCTAACGTGGAGAACAATACACAGTGAAAGAGTAGGGGCGTGTGTGTCTGTGTCTATGTATCTGTTTCTCATTTTCTTTCCTCCAGACCCATGCAAATTCAATCAGGGGGATATACCTTTGACACTCTTAATCCTCATAATTTACCAAAGGCTCCATCTCTTAATCCTATAATTAGAGTAAGTCTTCACCCCCTCAACACCACTACAATGACTCACTAAATTTTAACACAAGAATTTTGGGGGAGATACATTGAAACTGTAACACTGTTCTTCCCAGTTAGGGTTAGAACTAGGACTATAGCCAGAGAACAAGCTCTTTGAAGGTAGGAAATTATTCCTTCTATCTAATGAATATTCAAATTTTCCCTTTAATTCAAATACAACTCTATTACAGACTTTAATGACACATGGCAAAGATCTTTACATTTATCAACTTTAGTATCTTCTTTTAGAATATTTTATGTGACAGGATTTGTACAAGACATTTGTAATATTATAGCTATAATCCATTTATGAATTCAGGGAAATTGCAATATAATAAAAGGAAAATAAAGCTTGGTAGGATATAATGGTCAATTTAAACTGGGATAAATATTTTCAAATACATGAGTGAGAATATAAAGCTGCCTTGAAGAGGCTGTTGGGAACGTGGACAGATCAGATATAATAAGTGTTATATAATTCTAAGCAGTAGGGGGTGCCAAGGTGCATGTGATGGTCAAGTTTGTATGTCAATTTCTGGTCTCTGGAGTGCCCACACATTTATTTAGACATTATTTCTAGGTATGTCTGTGAGGGAATTTCTGGATGAGATTACCATTTTAATCAGTAGACTGAGTAAAGCAGATTCTCTTAGTGGTTGAGCATCACTAAGTCAGTTGAGTGCTTGAACAGAACAAAAAGTCTAAAGAAGAGAATTGACACTTTCACTGCCTGACAGCTTGCACTGGGACATTGATCTTTTCCTGCCCTCAGACTAGACTTACACCACTGGCTCTCGGTTCTCAGGCTTTCAGAATGAGACTGCAACATGCGATTCATACCAGAATTTCTCCTGGGTCTCCAGTTTGCTGAATGCTGGTTGTAAGCCTTCTCAGGCCCCATGACTTCATAAGCCAAATCCTTATAACATATATGCACGCACACGCAGGGGTGGGCATAAAGACACAGTATCTATCCCCTGTGGATACTGAGAAATGACTTGTGACTGGGTGATTTATAAAGAATAGAGACTTGCTTGGCTCATGATTCTAGCGGATGGGAAGTCTGAAAACAGGGCCAGCATCAGGCCAACCTCTGGCACTACACCACAATGTGGCTGAGAGAAGTACAGAGCAGGGTAGGCACACGTAAACAAAGATAACAGAATTTCCCCTTCCTCTGTTTGTTCTTTCCTTGCCCCCAGCTAATTTGGTGGAGCCCGCCCATTAGGCTCCACCTCTTAAAGGTATCATCACCCCTCAAAACTGTCGTATTGGGGACCAAGCTTCTAGAACACAAACCTTAGGGAGGCAAAGCATCTCTAGCCCTGAAGCATCTACCTCTAGCCCCCAAGGTCTGTGTCTTCTCACAAATAAAATACAATTATCTCATTTGACTACTAGCAAGTTTTAACTCTTTCCAGTATCGACCCCAAAGTCCAAGTTCAAAACGAAAGGCCAGAGTGACTCCATTTCTTTCTAGGTGACTCCATTTTGTTAAGCCCACCTTGCTGAGAATTGGCACCATTTCAAGGAGGCAAGGAAATCATGTAGGAGAAGGTCATAAGACCATCATCCCACCAGGGCTGGCCAATGATTAAAAAAAAAAAAAAAAAAAGGAAATACCAGAGACCTGAAGTGCTTTTCTTGCCAATCAGTAAAAGACAACTATGCTTCTTGAAATCTACAGCCAATATATAGCCACCTGAGTGCATTCCTCAGCACTCCTCAAACCCTCCCCCACCACCACCCTCAGCACCAACAGCCAAATAAAAACCCAGTCCAACTAACACACGGGGCTCTCAACTCTGACCCGCTGTGTTGGATTGGGAGTCTTGGCTCGAGCCCGAATAAAAGAGATCCTTGTGTGCTTGCATCGGAATTCGCTCCTTGGTGGTCTTTTGGGAATTTTGCAACTGGGGCACAACATTTGGGGGCTCGTCTGGGATTCTCCAAGACCCCCAGGATCCCCGAACCAGAGGGTTGACTAATAACGGCCAGTGAATGTGTTTCCTTTGTCTCTGAATTTGTCCTGTTCAGTTTCTGAGGGCCCTAAAATAGACAGGAATCAGTCTAGCGGACACACTGGCGGGCCACTGGTCTACGGGCCTAAAAGACATTCCAGATCCCCCAGGAGGGGACAGAGTGCCCCTAGTTGTTCTGAGTTCTCTGAGGGGACATAGTGGGTCGCTCCTGTGGTACGGCATGAGGCCATGGTCCCATTTTAGGTTTGCTTTTCACTCGGTGAAGAGCATCTGTGTGGTATTTGTCCTGTCTGTGTGTTCATTACCTGTCTCTGTTGGCTTGTACGTTTTTCTGACAGAAATAGGACAGACTCAGACTTCCCCTCTGATGCTTATGACAGAACATACCCTGCAGAATGATTAACCTGCTTGCTTTGCTTCTGTAACCAGCTTTTTGCTTTGAAGATAGAAAAACCCTACCCCCTATCTCTCCTGAAGCCCCTTCACTTTGTTCCTTTGTCCTTGTAAATCATCAGGTCACCCTGGACATGATTGTGCATTTTTGGCCTACATAAGCTCCATTCTCCTTTCACTCGGGGCTGCGAGGTTTTGAGTGACATGAGTCCTCCTGTATTCCTCTGGCTTAATCAATAAACTCCAATAAATTTGGCTATGCCTGGATGTCCTCTTATTTCTTGCTGAGTAGACTATAACATTTGGAGGCCCCAGAGAGATGCGTACCTGTCTGGTATGTGGGTGAGGCATCCTAGGGAGAGCAGCCTCACTTGGCCTGTCTGCCAGCTACCTGGGGACTGCTCTAGGGGAGGCATCACCTGGGATTTCCCAGGGACCTGGAGCTCCTCTCGGGGTTGTTAGAAGCTGACAAGAGACGCTGACTGCTCCTCCAAAAGTCTGTGGAGTTTTGCTGTAAGACCTTCAGAGGCATTTCTTTGAGTGTTCCTGTCCTGTTCTATCTGCTTCAGTGAAGACACACTGGTGAGTAAGGGGTTGGCCACAGAACAGGGAGGGAGTCCCAAGAAGGGTTTGAGTCCCTGGAAGGCCCCTGAAAATCCAACCTGCA
Source organism: Tupaia belangeri chinensis (assembly GCF_000334495.1). Lineage (NCBI taxonomy): Eukaryota > Metazoa > Chordata > Mammalia > Scandentia > Tupaiidae > Tupaia > Tupaia belangeri. The sequence continues at coordinate 1,334,649 of NW_006159692.1, forward strand.
GGAAATCAGGGATAGAGTCCTGACAGGGATTGAATCCCCGGGTTGAGGGTTTGAGTCCCTTTGCAGGTGGCTGGATTCATGGCTGACTGGACACAGTTATAGAACCCCTACTTAGGTTCTACCAGATGTGCTGGAATCTGGGGGCTAGATGGTAAGGAGTTTGAATCCCTCCTCCTAGCCCTTAGACAATTTGTAGGAAATCAAGGTTAGAGTCCCTGACAGGGTTTGAGTCCCTGGAAATTTCAGGGTCCTTTTTTTTATGGGTTTCTTCTGCTTTTACTGTTGTTGTACTTATTTTCTCCATACTCTCTTAGATTGGTGGAAGGGAGCGAACGACTGTGTGACTGTGTTTGTGGTCCCACAGCTACACCTACAGAGCGGGAATGAGTCTCTGACAGGGTTTGAGTCCCTGGGAAGATAGGGTTTGAGTCCCTACAAAATCAGTGCTTAAGTCTCTGGATATCTTAGAATTTTTATATGGGTTTCTTTTGTTTCTTCTGCCATTTTAATGATTTCCTCTGCACCCTCTTAGAAAACATTACTTGGTTCTATCCCTCCTCCTCACTTGAGGATATCTAGTAATGGAATATTGATCAAGGAGTTCTTCAAGAACTGATGGTCCCTCAGTCAGAGTACTATTGCTGAAAATTGCCCTGTGACCATAGGAGGTATCAGTAGAGGCAAGAGGGTCCTGGAATGCCTCAGGGTACATCCTGACCAAAGAGCTTACTTGCCTTTTTAGAAATCATGAAAGGCTGGAACAGCTCCTTTAAAGTCCCTTAGAATGCATGCTTAAGCATTTCAACGAGGCTTCAACGAGGCGTTTGTGGAAAGTTGTGATTATGGCATCAAAGTCTCCATCCCAAAACTGAGAGGGCCTTTTAAAAAACATCACACTTAGATGGAGTAGAAATATCAGGAATATTTGTGTTGCAAAAACTCTAATGGTATAGGCAACAAAAGGTTAAAACCCACCTTCCTTGAGTATATAATTAAAGATTTCAAGAAAGGGGGTTACTCTAAAGAGTATTAGTGTCAAAGTAGCCCCAGGGAAATTGGCTCTTATAGTCCCGATGTGTCTGTGCATCTATACATGTAATTTGTCATATTATGTACTGCATGTTGTATGTCTGTATGTAAAAAAGGCCTTAAGGAATTCTATTCAATTTAGTTTATAAAAGGAGTGCTCATACAAATTAGTTTAAATGCTTTTCAAGTTCATATAACTTTAGTGAATGAGCAGGCTTCAAGTGTAAGAAAAGAAAAAGATTAATAAGTTAAAGTCCTCACAATTCCCAACATATATTTTGTCTAGGTTTTTATTAATCAAGCAACATCACATTTATCTTAATATGGTTGGTTTAATGAAACAGCTAGTATGTGTTGTGTGTTGCATTTGACATAGTGGATATCTTATAGGGAAATGAATTCATGACTAGCTTTTTCTGGCTTTAGTTTTGGTGCTAACAGAGGGTCTCTGACATCAAAGTAACTCTGGAATGTTTACAAAGGGCCCCTGAAATATCCAAAAGGGAGATGTTAATCCAACCAGGCTTATTGTTTATATGTTGAATAAAAATGGAAAGCATTGTCAAGTAATTCTAAATTTCTTGATTATTATATTTGAGGTATATGTATAAATGTTATGTACTTGTATGCCTATATATGCATTGTGTTCCAAAATAATTTGAGATTCCCAGGAGTTAATGGTAGGCTATTATGTTTCTTTGTCAGTTGTGAATTTTTGTCAGAGTATTAACTATGGCTAAAATCCTAATGTTATGTCCTTAAGGAAATTCACAAAAAGGATGAAAAGAAAATTTACTCTTACAAGTACAGGCTTCTAAAATATCTAATAATTTAACTGGGTAAAATCTTCATGTTCTATGTAAACTGATTGGTTTTCTAAATTGTTAAGCCAAAATTGACCAAAGAAAAGTAAGAAAATGTTTGACAAAATTACATATTAATTATCCAATGCAATGCACCTGAATTAAAGAGGTAAAATTGGTGTGAAGGGATATAAATCCAATATTAAACATGGACTGATGGAAACATTGCCTGGTTCCCTCTGAGTCCTCCTTATAATTCTTGTTGTTAAGCTAATATGCTTTAGTTATTCCTATTATTGGTCTTAAAATTTTATAAAAAATATTAAGAGGGCCTGTTAGTAAGATTGTTCAGTTTTATATTGGAAAGTTGTTAAACAAATTTTGTTATTGTTTGTACATGTTCATAAGCTGCTGGTAAATGCTAAAATTTAGGGTCGCCAAAAATAAAAAAATTTGCTCAATATAGTTGTATAACAAGCTTAATACCTCTTTTAAAACATCAAATTTCCCAAGGTAAAAGAAAAAAAAAAGATAAATATGTGTGGTTGTTTAAAATTGGGCCTATATATCTGGAACAAAAGCTAGAAAACTACTAACAGCTTAATAGGGTAAGAGTTTCAAGGAATGGGGTGAAACTAGTTAAGACTAGAGCTCCAGACTGCCTTGTCCCCCAGCCCCTTGTCTTTTTGTACTTCTGTTTCTTTTAGTTAGGCCTCTCCCCCACTGGACTCTCCCTTTAGTTAAATGATCAAGAAAGGTTTAGCTAGAAAAACAAACATTTAGATTAAGACCACATTCTCCAGCTAGAGCTTTTGTAAAAGCGATAAGGTAGATGCCTTGTAAAAACCTGCACACCAGACTTTGTCCTCCTGATTGTACTCAGCTGTTTTTTTGCAGGATCTATTGAAACTTAGGTTCACTTCTCAGTGTAGGGACAATTCACAACAAATATCAGAAAAGTTCCCAAATAACTCAGAGAAATGTTATAACAAAATTGGCAAGGCACCTTAATTCCTGATTTAACTCTCACCCAGTAGTCACTTGTGGTAATCCTGAAAGCTGGAAACTACTCTGAGGGCAGGATCTGGAAATGGCCCAGATCAGAGTCTCTGCCTCAGAAGAAACTCTGTTTCCAATGTAGGCAGCCCAGGCACTAAATGATGCCCATGACTGGCATTCTCATGTCCTCCAGTGGGGCCTTGTCCCCAGTGTGGAGTTGACAACTAGAGACAAGACAGAATGTACTGAGCTCTGAAGGGAACTTTGGACTTCTGGAGTCTATGCAGGCCTTTGAAATTGAGGATTGATGAGGTCTAAGACCCCAACGGCTCCCCTTGGACATCTAACAACACTGTACAAACCTCAGGTAACCCTTAAAGTGACTAAGATTAATTTCTGTCTAAATCAGAGTTTAAGGTTGTTTCCAAAAGTCCACTCATTAAAAAAAGAAGAAGAAAAAAATACTAGTAAGCAGGTTGACTGACCATGAGACAGAAGAGAAAATTATAAGACCCAGTGGGGAGACAGCTCCATCACCAACTAAAAGTTTTTGTAGCTGCCCCAGACTGTGTCCTCAGCCTCCTGCGCTCAGGAGGAGAAAAAAATTGTGCCCACAAGCAGTAGGCTACTAGAGGACCTGGAAGATGATTGCTGTTACCAAATCAGCAGACCAATAGTCCCTGAGGCCTTTCAACAAGTCATTATAGATCAGGTACACCAGATTACCTACCTGGGAAAGACAAAGCTTGCTAAACTGGTTAAGAGAAAAATACTTTGTGCCTAGTCTAGATAGCCTTATCAATGGTGTTGTTTCAAAAGGTGTTGCTCTACGCAGGTAAATTCTAAAGCCTTCAGGCAAGGTTCCCTTGAGAATCAAATTACAGGGAAAAAAAAAAAAAAACTCAGAGAGCATTGGAAAAAATCTATGGTATTTATTAGTTCAGTCTCTTGATGAGATGAGGCTAGCTAATGTAAGACTGGCCTGGTTTTACTTTTCTTTAAAGAAAAAAAAAAACACCTTAGATGAATAGCCTTGTTTCTATAAATAAATTGAAACAATAATTAGACAAAATTTAGATAAATGTAAATAAAGTAAATGTTTGTAATTGAACTTGTCTGTTAAATTATGGCAATATTAAAGTAAATGTTTGTAATTGAACTTGTCTGACAAATTATGGCAATCTTTAATGTTAAACTTGTAAAGATCAAAACAAAACAAAACAAAAACTGAAAGAAGGGTGATGGTTGTAAAAATGTATTTCTAGTGGAAAAGGTTAAAAGGAAAAGTTTTTTTTAAAAAAAGGAATTTTGTGTAGTAAGTTTTTGTCTGAAAGTAGAATGGCTATCTCAGAACAGGAGAAAAGAGGGACAAAAACTAAAAAGTATAAAGCATGTTGTTGAATATTTGAGTTGTGTTACAAAAGTCTAAGAAACAGTTACAAGAATTGATCAAGTTAGTGTCCTGGAGCTGGTTGTGCTATCTTTGAATGTTATATACAGTAAAGCAACTAGAAGAGAAGAGCCCCTCCTACTAGTCTAGATGGGGCCTCACATAGTTATAAAGTTAGCCTGTGAGTCTGTCACACCAAAGCCAAGAGTACTGTTTCCACGGACTCACCAGAGCCTTGGTCCATAAGGATGGGCCAAGAGGGTTCTTCGTGATGGTGCTTCAGAGACCAGAGAGCAGCAGCCCTGCTCTAGTCACTCCAGAGGCTCTCTGCAAGTCAGACACTGTGAACAGTGTGACTCGGCGGCTCCATGACTAGATGGTCAGAAAAAGGACTGGTTGCTGCTGACTCATGGGACTGTTAGAGAGGCCTTTGGTACCAGTAGGCTCCTTAGCCCTTGCTCCCGTTGAGTGTTCTATTCACCGTGCTTCTAATTTTGATTTTTGGCTCTAGTTTACTCAGTTTTCTTACCCAATTTGTCTCCCACAAGATAAAGGCCTTTAAATATTGGATGCTAATTATCTCTGGACCTAGAGCCCAAGTATACCAGGCACTGCACTATCAAGGTGACTCTCCTTAACAGATATTTGAAGAGACTCAAAGAAAAAAATAATATGGTTTCTGTTTTCTGAGAAATTTTTTTTGATTCCATAAGTATCTAACCAAGTGCTGTTCTGCTTCTGTAAACTGCTTGCATTGTCTCGAAAAGCACTGTATCACAGTCTCCCTGTAAGTAATTAAACCTGGTGACTGCATACCATGAACATTGGCCCAGGCCATCTGACCAGACACTCCTGTGTGTGAGCAACTGTGCCCAGCAACTAGAGACCATAGAATCAGCCCATCCCTCACTGGGACCATATAGAGCTCAGTAATAGGGATCCATGATTGGCTCCACTATGGACTTGGGAAAGGGGAAAATGAATGACCAGAGTGACTCCATTTCTTTCAGGGCGACTCCATTTTGTTAAACCCATCTTGTTGGGAATCAGCGCCATTTCAAGGAGATGAGCTGATCACATAGGAGAAGGTCATAAGACTATCACCCCACCGGGGCCTGGCCAATGATTTCAAAAAAAAAGGAAATATCAGAGACCTGAAGTAACTTTCTTGCCAATCAGTAAAAGATAACTATGCTTCTTGAAATCTACAGCCAATGTATAGCCGCCTGAGTGCATTCCTCATCACCCTCAATCCCTCCCCCCACCAACAGTCAAGCGGGGCTCTCAATTCTGACCCACTATGTCAGATTGCTTGCATCGGGGAATTGGCTCCTTAGTGATCTTTTGGGAATTTCACGACCAGGGCACAACAAAAATCCCATCTGGGGCTCATTAACTATAAGGCCATTAGACCCAAACAAATAAACAAACAAATACATTAACTACTTTTCTGACATAATGGTGAAGTAGGAATAGAGTAGAAATTCTTATACTAGAAGAAGAAAGGATGAAAGGTGTAATAAGCCCCAAGTGAATCTGAAACTTGGAGAACAGACATTAGCTCTTAAAGCTTGAGAAACATCCCCTATGATTTTGTGTCCTATATTTCACAGTACTCTTTGGGTCCCCAAAGTCTGCCTCCATGGCTTTTCTGGTCTTAGCTCAGGTGGCTGCTGGAATTTGGAATCTACTGTCTATAGCCTTCCCAGGTGGCCTTTGCGTGGTGCCATTGGCCCTGCAATTCTGAGGTCTTTAGACTTGCCCCACTTCTTTGGCCCTGGTAGGTACTCTGCTCTGACTCCACATTTTTGATTAGCACTGCTTTATTAGAAGTTTTGAGATTTTGCCCTTCAGCCAGCCCCTGCTCCTGCTCTCAGGCTTTTGGATACATCTTTTGCAATCTAGGTTGAAGCTACCATGGCACCACAGCTCTGTGCTTTGCAACCCTGCAGAGCTAGCACCATGTATATCCCCATATGGACATGAGTACTGGTGTACTCAGTATATAGGTACTTGAATCATGGCCAAGTCCTATAGACTGTGTCCTCTGAAACAGCAGTTTGAGTGCACCTGAGGTTACCTGAGCCACAGCTAGAACGATTGGGTGCTGCACCAAGATGCAGGGAGCTCCTGTTCCAGGGCAGCTTGCCTGTTCCAGGCCTTTGCCCAGAAACCATTCTGTTCTCTTAGAACTCTGGGTACAGGATGGGAGAAGGAAGAAAAAGTACAGAGAGAGGGAGGAAGAGAGGAAATAACTCCCACTTCCTCTGTCCCTCCAGTGCCCTTGGATGTTTGAATGGTACCCACCCCCCACTGAAGACAGGTATTTCCTTTTTAGTCTACTGATTGATGTGCAAATCTTACCTGGCAACAGGCTCACAGACACAAATAGAAATGATGTTTCAGCAGCCCTCCAGATAGTCCTCAATCCAGTCAAAGTGACACCCCAAATTATACCCCCCACTGTATACCACCTGCCATGCAAGGCACATTATGCTCATTATCCACACGCACTCCTGTGAGGGAGGTATCGTTTTTAGCCTCATTTAATGAGTGAAGAAACTGATACAACGGGAAACGCTATGTGAAAGTCCCACTATTTGTAGGAATACAATCATCTGACTCCAGATATATACCACGCTTTAATGTCAGCCCTGTTTTCTGTCACAAGAGAGCTCAGTTAATGGTAGCTATTGTTACTAAGTGTAAGGAAAATGGTGTCACAAAGAATATTCACAGAGCCAGGTAGTGGTGAAAGAATGTAAGAGATTTAAAAAAAGGAGCTGAATTCTCAAAAGCAGAAGAAAATACAACAACTTCCTGTTAAGTCCAAGAACCATTATTGAGTCTTAAAAGTGAGGGCTATAGGAGAGCATCTCTGAGGTTGAAAGGCATAGGTCAACTCAGAAACAAAATAGTCTTGCTAAGACAGCATCAAGGCCTCAGAGATGGGGCAGCATCCTATGCGTGGATATCTGGGAAAGATCTTTAGAGCTTTAAAAACATCTTTCTCCATACTGTGATTCCCCCACACCCCAACTCAGGGGCTTTCAAGGTAAGAGTTTTGGCCTGCGACTCCCAGGCTAAGTTATTATTTTTGACAAGAGGGGAAAAAAAGAAGAAGAAGAGAAGTTACTGAAATACACGTATCTTTTGTTTTCGGACATTTCAAAATATTGTTTTAAAAAAGAGCCATGATTCAAGGGCTAAGTTTGCATTACATCTCTGGAAAGGAAATAACGACCTCACATGTGACAGCTGGCAAATGGTCCCACCACTCAGGGCCTTAGGACACTTGATACTAGGCTAGCAAAAATAGGTTGTTAAGGAATCAACAGCATCCTCTCCTTTGTAAACTAAACATGTGGTCAGAACATTTGGTTGGAGGGCAGGAAACAGCAGATAAAGGCAATTTCATTTGGACTCATGCTCACTAGTTTTATCCAAAAAGAGGTTGTACCCAGATCATCAGGAAACTGTGCTGGCAAAGTCATTACAAGAAGTGGTACGCGTTGTTGAATGTTTCACGAAAAAATAAATAAATAAAATTGGTTTTGGGCCAGAACATAGAATGGAAAAGTGTGACTAACATATAACATGCTCTTTTCTTCTTGAGGTAGGACTGAGTTTGAGAAATACAGTATGTTTTGTTTTGTTTTGTTTTGTTTTTGTTTTAAATTGGAAAGTGAGTTATTTTGAGGGTGAATATTTTACACTCATAACTATTTTTTTAATTTAGAAAAGGATTCTGATAAGATTTCAGCATCTCCCTTCCTCAGAATGTGCTTGGATTCTTGGACTTGCAAGTTTTTATTGCTGAAGGGAAAACTGGAGGCCATCACAGATCTGCAAAGCATTGTTTGGAGAACAGGAACCAGGGAAGCCAAAGGGAAGAAACATGTAACAAACAAAAAAATATAAAGTTCTCTGTTGAAAATGATGTATATGGTCATATCCTTGATTTGCTTGTCATATACTACAAGCATACTTCGAAAATCTATATTGCGTGACATAGAACTGTGCACTGATGGAATGCAAATTTTAAAAAAATATTAAAATTAAATTAAAAACTGGAAAAAAAATTTTAAAGAAAAAGGAGTCCCCACATTGTATTTATTGCATTTGCCTTATCCAGAAACAGTTTCAAGGAAGCTCTTTATACCTGAAGAGAATCTGAGATCAAAGTTCTAGTCAAAAGGTAGGGTCTCTGAAGTGTGGAAAACTGTGTAAATCTGTGATTTTCTTTGAGAACTATTACACTACTAGCTCACCCCCCCACCCCCAGTCAGTATAGAACACCTGACATCTTGAAGTCAGAGTCCGGTCTATATCATCTCCACATTCTTTCATCTGTCCAAGGTGCCCAGCATGTTGCCGGAAATGTCCAACACTGGCTTCTAACACTTTGTAGCACGTCGACAATGACAATGCAGAATCAGACACCTGCAGCCAAATACCAACACCTTCCACTTCCCACAGCCTGAATAAAATACCCCCAAATACAAGGTTTAGGACTATTCAAGGAAAGATCTTCTGGAGTCCTGGCTGATCCATGAGAGCATATATTACTATTTACTTAACTAATTTTTAAAAGAATGATTAATTTTTATTTTATTTATTTACTATTATTACTATTTGACCAAAGAGTGACAGAGAGAGAGATAGAGAGAAAGGGAAAGTCAGAAAGCAAGGCGCCAGGTCCAGAACTTGGTCAGTGGCTGGCCATGTGGGTGTTCAGCACCTTAACCACTACGCCACCTGCAGGCCCTTTTATTTTTTTAATTTACTGAGCACCTGCATTTTAGGCACTGTCCTAAGAGTTGAGGATAAAAACATAAATAAGATACAATACTTTCTCCAAAAGGATATCTTTCTCTTACACTAAAAACAGAATCCAATTTATATAAATTCTGTTTACCTTTCACTTACCAGAAATGCATCTGTTTCTTACAGCTGCATGTAAATTATATATATACACACACACACACGTATATATAACACACACACACACACACACACACATATATATATATATATATATATATAAATATAAATATATAAGAGAAACAAAACTCACTCAAAGTCTGTTATTTACCTATATGGAGAGCAAGTTTAATGTTTCTGGAGTACAGTACACACACACAGGAAGCTGTCATGTAACTAGAAGATGATCTCTCAGGGTTTCTCATATTTTAAGAGAATCAGAAGAGGGACCAGTAGGTGGCATGGTGATTAAGGTGCTGGACTCCCATATGGCCAACTGTGGTTTGAGCCCCAGACCTGGTGGCTTATTTTCTCACTTTCTCTCTCCGTTGAGCGAGTGTGCCCTATAGCAAAATAGTAATAATAATAATAAATTAAATTAATAATTATTTAAAGCAGAGAGAATCAGAAGAAATTTTATTAACATTGCTGAGGTAAGTACTCATTCAGTGATTTACTTGAAATATATTAATCATTTATTTACTATAGACTAAGTGCTAAGATTACAATAATGGAGAAGATGCACTTATTTTCATTCACCATTTGCAGATCACTGCCCAAGGTTATATGCCTAGCATGTGATTAAACAGATCTGAGAAAGGGTCTGTTTTGTCATCGCAGTTACACGACGGCAGGTCATGAAAATGAACCTATCTTTTACATTATTATAGTAAAAGTTCTAAGAAGCTGGCATCTCAATTTCCGTTTTGCCTTGTTTATGTTGATTGTTTCTTAATATTTAAAAAAACAACATGAGTTGCTTCTGGTTATTTGGAGCAAGAGGAAGAATTCAAGAGGGCAGCAAATAACACTGCTCATCTGTAGTCCAAAGCCCAGAGAGTAGGTCCATTTTGCCGTAAAGATTTAGGCGACACCTGTGGAAAGCAGAGTTGGAGAGGAAGGCCCCTTGGGAGGGGGTATTCCTGGAATAGAGAGCAGACAAGGGCAAAGGGAAATAAGCCTTCTTCAGTGAGGAGATGCAGTGTGGTGGGTGGCCTGCATTGTCTGAGGGAACATGGACTGAGCACTCAACTTTGGAAGGCCAAGAGGGAATGAAATATCTCTGAGGAAAACCAACGAAAAAAACTACCTTGCTTAACTTGGACTTCTGTCTTTTCTCTGGATTATGCTCAATTGCAGTATTAATCCATTTAGTAAAATGAAAAAGTTTTTGATAGTTTTAGCAAAATGAAGAGAGTGGGAATTTTGATCTACTGGAATAAACTAGTTGCCTCCTTTTCCCTTCTCTGCTGTATTCCTTCCTCTCTTCTGACTCTCTGACTCACTCACCTCCTCCTGCCTTGTTTCTTTTTCTTTTTATTCTCTTTTTTCCCTCCCTCCTTTCTTCCTCTTCATCTAATGAATGGAACTGTTCCGTTTTCTCCCACAAAGTATAACTCATGAATGCATTACCCATCTCTGTTTTCTAGAAATGAAATCTCCTTAGTAAACACTGTGTACCTTGCACCCAATGCCTCTAAGCAGATAACAGCACTATTTGACAAAACTTTTCTGTTTGTAACTCTACCCACTCCCCACTCCTAACCCAATATACACTCACATACAACCTTTAGGTATAAATTTAGGCTACGAAGAAATCCATGACTTGCTGATTTTTGGAGCATATTGAACCTTCAATGTTCTCACCATTATTTCCCTGTTTCTTGGCATTATACCTAACAGGAAAAAGAAAACTTGAATAAAGTATAGCAAATTCATACATAAAGTCTAGATAGAGAAAGCCTAAACATAGACTTCCTGTGGTACCATGTTTTTGTGGAGAAACTTTGTGTTTCCTTAGCACTTTCACAACAAATACAATTTATCTCTCACCCTTTGGCCATTTTCACAATAGATTACTTATTAGTTGATAAGCATTGCATGGAAATGAGCAGTAAGTAGTGAAGTCAGACTCATTCATTTGTATATGACATGTCAAAGACTGCTCTGGGTGCCAGGACTACCACTATGAATAAGATAGACTCCATTTCTGTCTTCATAGGACTGATTTCTAGTGTCCTTAAGCTGCCCAGACTGGGAAACTAGTCAGACTTTCCAGGGCTGGGTGATGTTTTTTCCCAGCACATTGTTCAAGGATTTATATGCCCACATGCTATGGACATTACTGTTTCTGGCTAAAAACTGTAGATGTTAAGGTTGCAAATGCTGGAATTACACTGCATGTACATCTAAGCATTTAGCACATCCAACGCATCTATGAAAATGGTCTTTTCCTTTTCCTAGTATCAATGCCATTTTCTTATATTGAGAAGGTGATTTTTATGCATCTTAACTTTTTAGCCCCAAAAGAATTATTTATAGCTGAGAGTTTCTTCCAGTCTCAAATTTAACAGGAATTAAAGAGAATCCCAAAGGTCAGACAGCTGACCTTTATTCAGTAGACTGCCTCCTGTGAGCAATTATTTCCAAAAGTGGACATCGATTTAGTCTAAGGTTTGATATTCTCCATAAACAAGCCAGCGGATGGGTGTGATTCATGACCTGGAATATGGCCAAGTACTTATCTACACTGAAACCACTGCACAATCAGTTCTTGCATCCCCCCACCCCCCATAGAGCTGGTTCTTGCCCATGGAAGGGCTTGTGGACTCAACATACAAGGATGCATTGCTCATTCCTGACCAAGGCAAGAAAACCAAAATCATACTGGTAGGATTCTTTATGGAATTGCTAAAACAAAACAGTACCTCTAAGATCAATAATTTGAAAGAATTGATACCAAAAAGGGGGTGAGGGATAGGGAATGGGAAAAAGAAAATATCTGAAAGTCAATAATCTAATATCAGAACCAGGAACCAACTTAAGAGAAATCAGTCCTAACAAGGGAGGTGGCACAGACAGACTGCAAGGATTCAAGAATGGAGTTAAACAAGCATTTTATTTTATATTGTTTTTAGTCCCCCCCCCCCATAGGGCATATGCACTCACTAGAAAGAGACAGAATGAAATTGAGAAATCACCCCCCAGGGAAAATGATCACCCTGCAGTCCCTTCTCCTCCATTCTCCTCGGGATTTTGGGCACACACATGCACACATGCCCACTGTGATTCTCAAGTTGCCCAGTCCAGGATTCCAACTGTGTTCGGCCACGTGGGAGTCCATGGCTTAACCACCATGCCACCTGCTAGGCTCAAACAGCAAGCACTTTAAAAGATTCTTGTACTCTTAACACAAAATGGCAGGCCATGATGGCATATAGAAAAAGTAGAAGCAGGCTAGAAAATAACTCAGATCATTTGCATGCATTACATGCTTACTCTAGCAAAACTCTACTTTTAGTATCCTATTCGCTATAACTGGACCCCCAAAGTTCACCTTTCCTGTTTTCTTTGTTTGTTTGAAACACACTGCACCCACCATAATCCCATAGGAAAATCTCTTACCCAATTTTCGTCCCTAAACCATGATCTGAGTGTGACCGGACATTGGGGTGAAAGGACAGAATAATCTAAATAATTTTTAATATTCATGTATTGAAGACAAATAGTGCACTTGCTCATTTAGATGCTTAAATAAATCTAGATTTTTTGTTTTTTGTCTGTATACCAAGAAAGCATCAGGTTGATTTAGGACTTTTCCTCTTTGTGTGGAACCATGTAAACATGATGTGAGCAAATTAACGAAATTTCTTTTGAAGAAATGGAAATATTTACCACCTTAAAAAAATCAAGATTCCCAAGATACCTGACCTCTGAACCTAACTTTAAATTTAGCTTTATTTTCAAAGTTTCCAAGGCGAATTCTCCTCTAAATAAATGTGTACAAATAAATACATTGTGATGGTACATCCCTTTAGAGAAGCTTTTGACAAAAAAGTTGCTTGATAAGCAAGTTTTTTTTTTTTTTTAAGTTTTTTCCATTGGGCATATGCACTTACCAGGGAGAGACAGAGACAGAGAGGAAGAGAGAGATGCCCCCTGCCAGCAAGATGGCCATGCCACAATCCCTTCTCCATACTCTTCCTGGGATTTTTGGTACACATGCTTACGTGCCCAGAGTGATTTTCAAGCTGTCAGGTCTGGAATTCAAACCACAGTCAGCCAGGTGGGAGTCCAGTGCCTTAACCACTATGCCACCTGCTGGTGCCAAAGAGGAAATTTAGAAAAGACCAAGTTTCTCCAACAAAAACAAAAACAAATAAGTAAATAAATAAAAATAAAGATATGGTTGGCTCCATAGGCTGAGGGTTAAGGGAGCTGGATTCCATATAGCCAACTGCATCTTGGCCTTGGTGGCTTGAAAAACATACTGTGTGTGTGTGTGTGTGTGTGTGTGTGTGTGTGTGTGAGTGCCAAAAACTATTCTGATGAAGAAGGAATTCTGGTGTGACCATGCTCCACTGAGGGAAGGGGATCTCCCCTCTCTCTAAAAAACACATGCCCAGTGTGTTCTTTAAGCCACCAGGTCTGGGACTTGAGCCACACAGTGAGCCAGGGGATCCATTTGTCTGAATTACCACACCACCAAGTGGCCCTTTACAAAAAAATGTATAACTTAAATATACTGTGGTCAAAATTCGGGAGAAAAAACAAGCAAAACATTTAATAAACACAAAAATAGAAAGGTATCTGTTGGCGATACTGTAGATACTAATGCCTTTGACTTGACTAATATGCACCATATTCATGCTGTGAAAAACCAAGTTTTATACTATAGAGGTGTACAGTGAATAGATGTAAATTTAAAATTTTTAAATCATCTATCTAATATCTATTCTTAGAAACACATTATCTTTATGAGTTATGACATGATCAGCTTTTAAATGTGTTCTATATATGTTTGAGAAAATATATTTTCCGTATCAAATGTAGAAGTCTATGTGTACCTATTAAATCAATAGTTTCTGTATTATTAGTATTTAGTTCTTCTATGTCTGTTGATTAAAGTGTCTAACTTATTAATAATTGAGAATAATATGTTGAAGTGACCTACTATGATAGTGAGTTGACCATTTTATTCCTATGGTTTGACCCACTTTGCTTTATATAGTGCAAGACTTTTATTAGATGTATACATATTTAAGATTGCTTTATATTTTTAGTAATTTAAAGCTTTCATTTTTACATAGTGATGGTCTTCATCACTAATACTATTTTTGTTTTGAAGTTTATTTCATCTAACACAAATAAAGCTATATCAGCTTTTGGAAGGGGTCTCTATAGTAACTTAAGATCTCACCTCTAAACCCCCACACTCAGAAAGAACTGCTTAAGATGTCCCCCCATAAGCGTGTGTACACTTCTTCCCCCCTCTTTCTCTCTAACACAGACATATAACTCCCCAGCGAACTCACAGGACAAACAAATTTAGAAGATTAAAAGAGCCTTTGGGATGACTCAGGCCACACAGATTTACATGGTGCTCTCATTGCTTCCTTGTCCCTGACTGTCCTTCCCTTGTCTAGAAGCAGAATGCTCCAGCCCTGTTGCATCTCTCGTCTAGTATACCTGCTTAACCTTCTCATGTGCATGTTCTGATTCGCAGACTAGACTTTTTGATAGGAATTCTGAATACTCAGTTTCTATGTCCTGATGGTCTCACTAAAACCCAACATAATAATAAGCACATAGGTTTGGCTCTCTCAAAGCTGCCAGTCCCCTGTCTTCAGCTAAAAATTACTCTGAACTCTGTCCTTTAAAATTGTGCTCCTGGGGCCAGCAGGTGGCATAGTAACCAAGGTGCTGAATTTCCACATGGCTGACTAGGGTTAGAGTCCTGGACCTGGTGGCTTAAAAATCACACCAGGCACATTTACATCCTTGCCCAAAATCCCGAGAGGAGAATGGAGGAGAAGGGACTGCAGTATGGCCATTTCCCCTGGGGGGTGATTTTCTTTGGTGAGCACACACGCTCTCCTGCAAAAACTGTAAAAAAAAAAAAAAAGCTCTTATTTTAGGGTCTGTCCTCTCTTCATCTATTGATTTTATATCTCAGACATTCACTTTCTGTCCTGCCAATTATGACATTTTTATTATGTTTTATTTTAAAATTTTAAAGATAATTTTTTATTATAAAATTATATAAATAACAAATAATATAAATTATTATTATTATTTTTTTTTGGAGAGGTTTTTGCTATAGGGCACGTGTGCTCACCAGACAGAGAGACAGAGAGACAGAAAGCGAGAAATCACCCCCCAGGGGGGATGGTCATGCCTCAATCCATTCTCCTCCATTCTCCTCTCGGGATCTTGGGCATGCACACACACGCGCCTGGCGTGAGTTCAAGCCACCGGGTCCAGAACTCAAACCACGATCGACTACGTGGGAGTCCAGCGACACAGCCATTACGCTAACTGCTAGTCCATATAAACTATTTTTTAAATACAGGAAAAAGAATATTAATATCACCAGCAATCATATCTCTTAGAGACTACCACTATCAATATTTTCCTATCTCTTTCCAGTGACTCAGATATATAAATTATTTTTGTGAAGCTGTTACTTTCTACAGTCTGCCTTATAACTTCTTTCTTAAGATTCAATTATAAATATTTTATCATGGAAATACTTTCAAGGATGTATTCTCAAGTTAGCATTTGTTGCAATTCTTATTCAGTGACAATACAAAGATATATTAGGTCCGTATCCTATTCTTGGGTATCTGGGTTCTTTCCAATGTTTTAATATTGTGACAGGATTATGATATGAACAGCCTTGCTCATAAATGCTGACATAAGTCTCTGATTGGTTCTTTATGACAGTCTTGGAAGTGGATGTATATCAAGATTATTATATTTTTTTTTATTTTTTTATCTCATTGCTGTTTTGGCTCACTTCTCTGGCAAATGTTCATCAACTTCAGCTTCTAAAATATTGCAGGCACCCCAGCCAGAGTTCATGACCCCATCACACTTCTGTTTGGGAAGGGAGAAGAGCATAGTTAACAGATGCTCTTTTTGATTTTATTCACGTGTAAGTCCTTTTGTGGCCGTAAATGTTGCCTATCCATGTAAAACGTCAAACTGATAGTGAGAAGTAGTGAGGGAACATCTCGTTTAAGTCTCCTTGGCCAGCTCCAGCAAGTGAGCGTTGCCCACTTTAGCTTCTGTGATCTTGTCCCTGGTTATGGAAACCATGGTTAAACACATGGGTTCACGATCATCTGAAGTCTTTGGAGCCCATGTTTTTATGTCAGTACATCTGCTAGCATTTCCTAGTGTCCTAACTAGCCATAGCTACATTTTGGCTTGAGCCATATCTGGGAATGAAGACTAGCTTCTCCTTTTGAGTCTTCACTGGTCTGATATGCAGGTTTGAATGTGAGTAAAGGGTAAAGGGATTTCACATTTTCCTATTTGGAACCAGAATTGGGCTTACAAGCAATCTACTGAGACTCACTCATCTCCGGGGAAGAGGTCTCTGATCGGACCCTTCACTGTGTTCCTAAGAGTCTGCTGTCTTTGTTAAGAAAAACCCAAGAAGTTAACATATGTATCAAATTATAAAACAATAGTAATAATAGTCATTCCCATTTATCAAGCTCTTCCTTGTTCTGGAAGCTGCACATGATGTATTTTACAGGCCATCTTCGATTCTCTCATCACCATGAAGTGACTACTGTTATTGTGGTTTCTGCCATTTTACAAGCGAGAAAACTGAGGCAAAGTCAGGTGAGGAGTTGATCTAAGACTGTAACTGAGAAGTACTTAAGGTTAAAAAGGAGAGCTGGAAAGTCCTGGGCCTCAGTCCTCATGGAAGGGCTTTATTATCATGGCTGCACCAAGATAACATGTGAAGTAGAAAAGGAAAAGAAGACAGAACTTTGAGTAACATCAAGATTTAAGTGTCAGGCAGAGAAAACGAGTTGATGAAGGTGACTACAAGAGAATGTCAGACTAGAGGAGAACCTCAAGAAAGTAACAGAGAAGTGATTTTCAAAAAGGCGGGAGATGCCAAAACTGTATCACCAAGCATCAGAGTAAGAATATAAAGTCTCAGGCCAGCCAGATGGCATGATGTTTAAGGCCACTGGATCCCACACTGGCTGACTGTGTGGTTTGAGTCCCAAACCTGGAGGCTTACAAAACACACTAGGCGGGTGTGTGCATGTTCAAAGTCCAAAGAGTGGAGGAGAAGGGATTGTGGTGTGGTCTTCCCCCTTGAGAAGTGTTTATTCTCTCTCTCTCCCTCTCTCTCTCTCTCTCTCTCTCTCTCTCTCTCCCTCTCTCTCCCTCTCTCTCTCTCTCCCTCTCTCCCTCTCTGTCACTTTCTGGCTAGTGCACGTGCCCTATAGCAAAGTTTTAAAGAAGAAAAAAGAATACAAAGCCTCAAGCATGCTTATCACTCAAATGTCCATCTGTAAGAGAGTTTAAAAATAGTAAACTGTGTAATATTCTATTTTACAGTAAAATAGACTACTTTACAGTAAAACTAAAATTAATGAAATCAATCATGTGCAACAGTATGGATAAATCTTGGCAACATAGTATTTTAAATAAAAAGAACAATTCCTGAAAGAATTATGTATGGCATGAAGTTCTTTTTGAAAACAAAAATAGTTCAAAGCTAAATTTAAAAAGTGATTGGCCCAGAACAGCCCTTCTTCAAGAGGCAGACAGCTCCATGGTTCCTGTGATCTAGCCATTTGGGGAGAAAGGAAGATGTCCCACTGATAACTGGGCCTCCAGCATCCAAAACTCGCGTGAACAGCCCTTCTTCAAGAGACAGCCAGCTCCATGGCTCCTGAGATCTAGCCATTTGGGGAGAAAGGAAGATGTCCCACTGATAACTGGGCCTCCAGCATCCAAAACTCGCGTGAACAGCCCTTCTTCAAGAGACAGCCAGCTCCATGGCTCCTGAGATCTAGCCATTTGGGGAGAAAGGAAGATGTCCCACTGATAACTGGGCCTCCAGCATCCAAAACTCGCGTGAACAGCCCTTCTTCAAGAGGCAGACAGCTCCATGGCTCCTGTGATCTAGCCATTTGGGGAGAAAGGAAGATGTCCCACTGATAACTGGGCCTCCAGCATCCAAAACTTGCGTGGTAGGAAGATCCCTTTCAAGTCTCCTGTCTCTATCTGCCTTTGTCTCTCTACGTCTGTCTCTGTCCTCTCTCTCGCTCTCACTCTCTCTTTTTTTTATTTTTTTACTTTTTAGAATTTTTTTAAGGAGAGGCATTTTACAGGTCCCTTTGGCCCCTCCTACCTAGCGCTTTATCTTGTTAATAATCCCCTCTCCTCCTCCCAGAACAGCCCTTCTTCAAGAGGCAGACAGCTCCATGGCTCCTGTGATCTAGCCATTTGGGGAGAAAAGAAAAGAGGAATTTCACACTTTACAAAAGAATCAGATGGAACTGTTAGAGATGAAGGCTATAATACAAGAAGTCAAAATCTCCCTTGAAAGTATTAAAAGCAGACTAGATCATACAGAAAATAGAATCTCTAATGTAGAAGAGAAAATGGTTGGCCTAGAAAAATCCACCGCGAAGACTGAGAAAATGGCCCAAAAATTTGAGAATAATATGCGAGAAGTACTAGATACCATCAAACGTCCAAACATCCGGATAATAGGCATCCCAGAAGGTGAAGAGACTCATAAGGGCATTGATAATCTATTCCATGAAATCTTACAAGAAAATTTTCCAAACCTGGAGAGGCACTCAAAGATTCAGACCCAAGAAATACAGAGGACCCCAAATAGAATCAACCCAAGAAGATCTTCTCCAAGACACGTTATAGCCAGATTGACCAAAACCACAGACAAAGACAAGATACTAAGACTGGCAAGAGAAAAAAGGCAAGTTACCTACAAAGGGTATCCCATCAGACTAACGGCAGACCTCTCATCGGAAACAATGAGAGCGAGGAGAGAATGGGAAAATGTATTCAAAGTATTAAGGGAAAAGCAATTTCAACCGAGAATTCTGTACCCAGCAAGGTTATCGTTCATTTGGGAAGAAAAGACACGAACTTTCCCAGATAAACAAAACCTGAAAGAATTTACCAGCACCAGACCGGATCTCCAAGAAGTTCTTAAGGGAGTGCTATGTCAGTAAAATTAAATGCAGACACACAGAAATAAGAGTTCAGAAACTAAGAAAATGGGCAACTTAATTGTAGGGCCAAAAGCTGGAGTTGAGTATTACATCCCAGATTTCAATCTGGAACATCGAACCTCAACAGATACAGAAGAAAGATTAAGTACATGAGACTGAACTGATGAAACAGTATTCTACGACTTGACTAAAATATTGCTGCTTTTCTTCTAAGCTTTGTTGTCTGGTTTTAAGGACTTTTGTCCTGTCTTCAGCTATCAATAGATTCATGTTCCGACTATTTGAACAGAATACTAACCTGTTTCTAGGCTTTAAGTTTCAAAGAAATATCCTTACCAGTTCAAAACTGCTTTTCTTGAAACCATCGGCTGATCTTGCTATTGAAAGTAGTTAGATTACTTATGATATTGTGTGATCAACGAAATGTTGGGGGAAAAGGAATTGAAGACAACTGTAGACAGCAGAGATAGTGTAATAAGAGAGTGGAATAGGGCAGAGGGCTAGACATGGGGTAAAAAACATATATATGAAAGTAGAAATGGAATATTATGGATGATAACATGCATTATTAAGCCACTATATAGTATATTCTAGATGGGAAACCACATTTAGAATGTTGTGATGATGCTCAGGGAATGAATGTAAATTAATAAAAAAAAAAATTTTCAGAAGAAAAAAAAAAAGGCATTAGAAATACCTATTTGATGCCTGCAGTTAAGCTATATAGCCCTAGTTAGGTGCTACTTTACAGTATGTTCATTCTATTCACTGAGGTTTATGCCTAAAGTCAGTCTTGTGTTCATGGATATGTACATATCAGCTGTGCTTGCTATTGAAAATATTTAGATTTATTAAGATATTTAGTGAAACAATAAAATGGGGGAGGCATAGAAAGCAACAATAGATACCAGACACAGTGTGGGAGGAGGGTGGGAGATGGCAGAGGGTGAGATAGGGAATCAAGGATAGGAAAAAAGACAAAATATACAGAAAACAAGAAATGGAAAATGATTTGTTGACAATAACACATATGTTGATGTGCTTGATTGAGCCAATATACAGTGTATTCTCAATGGAAAAATCTCATTTTGTATGCTATAATGATGTACAGTGAATGAATGTAAATAAAGAAAAAAATGTATAAAAAAAAAAAAAAAGTGATTGGACCAGCTGCCTAACCCAGTGGTTAAATGGTATGTATTGGGAACTAGATCCCACATGCCAACCATGGTTCAAATTTCAAATCATGAGGCCTAAGAAATACACCAGCTAGGTCTCAGTTCATACCCCAAATCCCAATGGGATAAAGAAATAGAGGAAAAAGAATTGTGGCATGACCATACCTCATTGAGGTGAGGGGCATTCTCTCTCTCCTCTCTCACTCTTTCTTTGGCAATATAAAAAAAAAAAACATAGTTAAGAACGATGAGCATAATATTTATACTAAAATGATTTACTTGGGTGGAGGGAATCAGGGAAATGAGATAAGGATTTGTTATAGTTGGATGTAGGTTATTTTCAAGGCATTAGCTGTTATTTCATGAATATATTTTAATAGCACTATATCATAAAAACTAACCAAAGGAAAATGAGCCTTTGTGTATGAATGATCAAAGATGTGAAGAATGATCAAAAAATACTATTGATATAATTCTTTGCACACAAGGAAAGAGAGAGAAGGAGAGAGAGAAAGGAATGAAGAGGGAAGGAAAGGAAGGGAAGAATGGGGGGGAAATTGTCACTGGCTTAAGCAATTAGGAAGTTAGTCACTGGTGACTTAAGCAACAATTTCAGTGGATTCTGGAAGCAGAGGACAATTAACAACATAGAAAGTGAAAGCATAATCTGCCTCTGCCAAGCTCTGTTGGGAAGTGTAAGGAGGAGGCAGAATGTCCAAAAAAGAGTACAGGACAGCCTAGTCTTTGGGCCACAGTTCCTGGGCCCGACCAATTTCTTTCTTTCTTTGTTTCTTTTCTTTTTTCTTTTTTTTTTTTTTCTTTTGAGAGGTTTTTGCTATAGGTCCCATGTCCTTGCCGGAAAGAGAGAGAGACTCAGAGAGACAGAAAGGGAGCAGTCACCCCCCAGGGGAGATGGCCACAATGCAATCCCTTCTCCTCCATTCTCTTTTGGGATCTTAGGCACAGGTGCCCAGCGTGAGTTTAAGCCACCAGGTCCGGGATTCGAACCACGGTTGACTACACAGGAGTCCAGCATTGTAGCCATTATGCCAACTGCTGGTCCCCCCACCCTGATTTCTAATTCTTCCATTATTAAGCTGGGTGACTTTGAGAAGGTTACCAGACTCCTCGCTATCTCAGACATCTCAAATACAAAACTAGGAGTGGTAATGTGTAATAGGATCATTGCGAGTATTGAGTTATGAAACATTTGGAAAACAGCTTGTCCTAAAACAAGTGCTTTATATGTGCAAAATAAGCATAGCTAGAGAACATCAGAGTAAGAATATAAAGCAGAGTAACATGAAGTTTTTAAATTTTTCTTTTAAATGGGAGCTACTGGGGGAAATAGACTATAAAAGAGAAATGAAGAAACTAATGGTGTAAAGTCCTGGAAGAATGGGCAGAAATGGACGGCAGAGAGCAGATAAAGAGATTGAAGGCCAGAACTTGCCCCAAGAATACCAAACGAGAGGCGATGATGAGTTCAGGTATAGACCTTTACGTGGACAGTGTGCCAATGGACGCTGAGATGGGAGCTGCTGTCAGATGGACTCGACAATTCTGTTGTTCAATAGGCCAGGGGTGCAGAGAACTGGAAACTATTGATGATTTGGAGCATCCACCATGAGGAATGGGAGAGGAAGATTGTTAGAAGCATGTGCACACACACACACACACACACACACAGGATTACGAAGTGGTGGTGAATATCAGGCTCACACTGGATACACACAATAATAATACGACTGGCAAAACGTAATCATATGTGTGCCTGTGTGTGTGTATAAATGGTTGTGGGAGTTAGAAAAGGCTGGCATCTGGATGGTGCCAAGGCATGGTGCTTTCATACAGGGAGGGAGGAAGGGATGGAACGCTGAAGGTTCTGATGGAAAGATAATGGGTAAAATCATGCAGTGTGGATAAGGCTTACACACATAAGGAAGTAAAACCAGGCCAGAGGTGGCATTTCAGGAAAAAAGATAATTGCAGATGAAATCCCAGTTTGCTTTACACAGTAACTTGTGAACAAGGGAACTGAGGAAGAAGATGCTGATCAGAAAGTGGCACACTCTTTTCTGCCATAGAACATTTTCAGCTGGTGGGAAAAGTAGACATGGCCGGAGGAACATGGAGCAGATGGAGCAGTTTGGGGAGAGAGGTGCATTTCAATAGAGAATATCAAGAATTTGGAAGTGAGGTAGTGGCTTCAGTAACTGCAGCACTGCCTTGTCTACACACAGCAGAGGTCTCTATCCTGCCTCCAGCAGAGTGTAAGTTACTACCCACAGCAGCCTGGAGGCAGAATGCACTTGCAATTGGTACCCTCTTCTCCATAATCATTGGCAAAATGTATTCCAAGGGAAGTAGAGTGGGTGCTGAGAGTCTGTGAACGTTCAGACCTTTGGGATGAAGATGGCTGATGACACAAATCAAGGATTCAGGGGAGCAGCTGGAGAACCGCAAAGGATACCATGAGTCATGGGAGCTCTCAGTAACAGACCAGCAGGGTCTGGCCACTTGCCCTCAGTCGTGGTTGGCGGAAGTGCTAAAAATGTCCAAGAAGAGGACACAGCTTCACAGGCAGCACCACTTGAGACAGACTGCGTCCTCCTTCCCTAAGAGTTTCTGGAAATGTGGAAACAAACATCTTCTCTGGATTCCGGAAGAACGTTCTAAGGCTAAACTCCTCTTGATCTCAGAAGCTGATGTCAGAGACTCGTTTTCTCCAGTCATCAGAACCCGTTTTCCCCATTTCCTCAAACGTGAGAGAGAAATCTCCAACACTCGTGTCTCCACCCAGCTACTAGCTATGCTGCCCTCGGGGCACATGATGTCTATTCCCGTGTGTTAGCGTCTGTAACTGGTAAGCAGCTCTCTTAAAGGCACTGCCTGCTGCTGAAGAGCACACAGATTGTAAAATATGAGAGAAAGAAAAAGGGGAAGGACAATTCTTTAAATTATTTACATATATATATACACACACACATATAGATATGTTAAATTTCTTTTATACATTCAATTACTATCCCCCACTTAGCTTATAAAGTGAATGTTCCAACATGAATACATTTCACACCAGTCCAGTTGGGGGTATATTACACGTGATCATCAACAGATAATACTCCGTTTCTTTGTCCCACAAAGGTCTTGCCTCTTTATATTTGTCCTTAATGTCATGGAAAAATATGGACCCTGAATTTGAATCCTGCGTCTGCCACAGATAGCTTTATCACTTTAGGAAATTAACCATTATTTTTGAGTTTGTTTAATTCAAGAGAATAAAAGACAAGCACCTTCAAACGGGGTCTCATACAGCCACCTTCCCAGCCTTCCCAGCCTTCTCAGCCTCAGGATCAAGGGTGCACAAGCCCAGCATCAACAAATGACCCAGGGAACCAGACCAAGAAATGGGCTCAGCATCACTCAGGCAGCACACTAGTTCTGCAACCCCCAGCCACACAGACACTAACCACTGGGGGCTTCAGTTTCTTCATCTGAAAAATGCAGATTTTAAAATTTTTTAGAGATATTTTTGCTATAGGGTGCAGACAGAGAGAGAGAGAGACAGAATGTGAGAAATCACTCCTTAGTGGGGTGGCCATGCCACAGTCCCTTCTCCTCCATTCGCCTCTTGGGATCTTGGGCATGCACACACACCTGGCGTGAATTTCAAATCTCAGGGTCCAGGACTTGAACCATGGTCAGGCATGTGGGAGTCCAGTGACATAAACATTACACCACCTGCTAATCCCAGAATGCAAATATCAATATGCACTTTATAGACTCAATTGCAGGCTCAGTCATGATAACATGCATGCAATCCTGTGTATTATATAGGCAATCAGGTAATAAATCCATGTGTATCCTTCACCTCGCTTCTTTTTGTCTATAGATGTGCCATGTCTTGGGGGTTGTATCAGTGTAGAACATAACATGTCACCTTGTGTTTTGCCATGAAAGCCCTCAGACTACACTCCCAATTTTTCTCGTGTGAATTCTTTTGGATTCTTTCAACTATTATTTACTTCCAGATTGGCTTATACTTTCTCACATGATTCTCCATTTCTTGTTTTTAGATGGTATTTGCCATGGGAAGAAAAATTCAGAACACTGGTCTCTGGGCGCCCCAGTAAGAATGCTAGATACTGCATCACAGCCAAATGCATATACCACACACCCTAGGATTTTTGAATCGTTCACTCTTTTGGAATTCTCCTTCAAATGTATTAAGTCAGTGCACATGCAGATCAATATGAGACGATTTCCTTAAAATATGTGATCTAAGGCCAGCCAGTGGTGCAGCAGTAATGCAATGTTTTGTGATGTTAGACCCAGATGAGATGGTTCTAGGTTCACATCCCGAGGCTTCCCTGTACATGCTGTACATAAGTTACATAAGCTGGGCTGGCTGAGACTGGGGATAGACTCATGGCATGAGGACCTGTTATGCACTTGACAGAGAGAGACAGTGAAAGGAAAAGTGAGAAATCACCCCCTAGAAGGATGGCCATGCTGCAATCCTTTTTCTTTTGTTCTCTTCCTGAGATTTTGGGCATGCACGCACATGAGCCCAGCATGACTTTGAGGCTGTCAAGTCTGGGACTAGAACCACAGTCAACCATGTGTGTGTCCAGCACCTTAATCATAATGCCACCTGCTCACACCAATTAAAAGAATACATGACGTTCCTTTGGAAATTCATGCACTATATATCTATCCAAACAAAGATAGTTATTTATTGATCATTTAATGATCATTCATATATTCTTCAAGCACACATTAGACATCTAGTAGTTCTTAAACTTTGCTGCACATTGGAATCACCTGGAAAATCTTCAAAGAAATGTAAATTTCTCTTTTCCACTTTTAAACATTGTGGCTTAGTTGGAGCAGGGCATGACCTGAGAGTCAGGACTTTCCAAGATTTCTCCAATGTAAACAAAGTTGGGAACTGCCATTGGAGGCTGACGTCCACCCAAGGGCTACCATAAAAAAAGATGCTTCCATCTGCATGTGTGCATTTTTATTAATGTTACTCAGTTTGAGCTCACTGATTCATTCAACAAATATTTATATAAAGCTGTGGGAGATACACTTTGTTCAAATGGATCGTTGTTAGTAGTACTAATTCATCGGCAGCACTCACACAAATAGGAAAACACTTCAAGATGAAGTAGAGAATTTGTTAAGTGGAAAATTTACTTTCAGTAAAAAGATAAATCTTTACAAACTATATGACAAACTATATTGTTACCATTTTTGCTATTTACAAAAATATGAAAATAAGCCCAGTGGAGGGGAGTTTGTGTGTGTATGTGTGTGTATTTTTGCACAGAGAGAGCCAGGCTTACTCATGGCTTGTAAAAACCACACTGATTCATTTCTAGATTTCTCCATCCTCTACTCCTCTGTCCTTTCTCAACTCCTATTCATCTTCAATCTCCTTTTTTTTTTGGAGAGATTTTTGCTATAGGGCGCGTGCACTTGCCAGACAGACAGAGAGAGACATAGAGACAGAAAGCGAGAAATCACTCTCCAGGGGGGATGGTCACGCCGCAATCCCTTCTCCTCCATTCTCCTCTCAGGATCTTTGGCATGCATGCCGGTGTGAGTTTTAAGCCTCCGGGTCCGGGACGCGACCCGCGGTCGACTACGTGGGAGTCCAGCGACATAGCCATTATGCTAACTGCTGGTTCCCAATCTCCTTTTATCTTCCATTTCTCTCTTCCTAATTTCCATTCTCTGTAGGAATGACACTTGTCATGTAAGAGATTATGGAATTGGTGCCCACATCTTCCAGACTTGTTTATTTGGCTGAGGGCGTAGTGACAGAATGAAGTGTTAGAATAAATTCAATATGAGCTTTGGAATCAGGAGGATCTGTTCACCTAAATATCTACCTTAACACCAGATGGGTGGTCTTTAACTCTGGTGGAATCATTTGAAGAACTTTCGAAAAAAGAATTATTTGTTGAATTTTATTTATCATTATTATTTTAATTTGCTACAGGTCATGTGTACTCACCAGAGAGAAACAGAGAGAGAAAGAGAAAGAGAGAAAGTGAGAAAGCACGCTGCCAGGTCCAGGACTCGAATTACAGTTGGTCATGTGGGAGTCTGGCATCTTAACCACCATACCACCTGCCAACACTTGAAGGCTTTTTTAAAAAGAACACTAATGTCCAATATCTGGGCCCCAAATCCATAGAGTTTGATCCAAGTGATTTGGGTAGGTTCCAAATGGAACATTTCTAGTTTTCTGTTAGTTAGTTTTTTTTAAAAAAGCTCTTTAGGCAACTCTAATGTGAAATTTAAAATCAGTTGTTGAAAATAAAGTAATATTAGATTGTGGGGAAAGTCATGATGTATTTTCCCATGTTTTTCTATGCAAAAATGCATTACGATTTTCCTGACAACCCAGCATACTGACAGAGATGAGTCAAGAAAAAAGAAATAACATTGGCAAATATATATGAATGTAGGAACATGCACTGATTTAGCCATAACGCAAATGAAAGTGCATACATTTAATTAAGTCACATAAAACTGAGGCTTTTATGTACAGAAAACTTAAAGCTGTGGTTGTCAAGTCAGCATCTACTAGTGCCTCGGTGATACGCCATGGTTCTTTGATAATACCTCCTTTGCAGCTGTCCTTTTATGTGATTAGAATTCTATCTGGTTCCACCTGCCCTCCCATGAGTACCATGTTAATTTATTAATTTATTAATTTATTAATTTATTTATTTTTGGTTTCCGCTATATTTCTATTTCTCAACATACAATCATTGTACATATGTATCGGGTATAGAGTGGCATTTTGGCACGTGCATTCGATGTGAAGTGAACAGATAGAGTAATGAGCATATCCCAGGGTCTCCATCTTTCTTTGTGGCCTCAAGTCCTGGCTGGTAGAATCTCACACATAATTGGGCTCCCATACCATTCACAGATTGAAAGTAGGAGTAAACCAGTGAATGAAATGCTGAGTACCAGGACACTTGCAGAAGATATAAGCAGTTTCTACTTTCATGGAATATGTATTCTAGTAGGAGTTATTTGATATATTCATGATGCAATTACAAAATAATATGAGACATCCCTCCCCTCCCCCCAAAATAAATGGCTAAACCAATTGCTGATATAATTTAGGGAAGATCATTTGAGTGCTTAAAAAGGGAAAAGATAAATATAGGACCAAGAGGTTAAGGAAGAAGGCTTCATGGAAAAAAAAAAACAAAAAACCCTTAAATTGGATTTGTAAATTGTGCAAAATTTGAAGGGCAGGACTAAAGGTAAAGTGAGAATTACGCATATGGAGATGCAAACAAAGATATGTAAATGACCAGCAGATACATGAAAAATGTTCAGCACTTCTAGTCAGCAACTAAATGCATAGTAAAAGCTCATGAGATAGCATATCACGCATTAGGCTGACTGGTCACATTAGGCAAGGATGTAAAGAAAAGAGAACCCTTGCATGCTCTTGGCGTATTGTAAATTAGTACAGATATTTTGGAAAATGGTATGGAGATTTCTCAAAAAACTGAAAATAGAACTACATATAAAGCTAAAATAGAATCCAGCAATTCCACTACTGGTTATAAACCCAAAGGAACTAAAATCAGTATGCCAAAGAGATGTCTGCATGATAATGCTCATTGCAGCATTATTCACAATGGTCAAGACAGAAAAGCAACCTGTGCGTCCATCAAGGAATTAATAAATTTTTAAAATATGGCATATATACATACACACACACACACACACACACACACACACACAATGGAATATCATTGAGCCTTAAAATACAATAAAACAAGAAATTTTGTCATTTGCAACAATAGGAATGAACCTGGACATTATGCTAAGTGAAATAATAAGTCAGGCACAGAGAGACAAATATCTGTATAATATCTGTATGATCTCACTGACATGGGAAATATAAAAAAAAAATGGAGTTAAAAGTAGAGTGGAATGGTGGGCACCAAAATCTGGGAGCAAAGGGAGTAGACAGGGAAAGGGGAGACAGTGCTCTATCAGTACAAAGTTAGAGTTGAATAGAAAGAGTAAGTCTGGTGTTCAATTATGCAGCATGGTGAGTACAGATCATAAAAAAGTATTCTGTATTTCAGAATAGCTAAAGGGAGATTTTAACTGTTCTCATCACAAAGGAATGATAAATATTTGAGGTGAAGTGTTTGCCAGTCACCCTGATTTTATTATTCCATAATGTGCACATGTATAAAAATATCACTGTGTGCCTGTAAATATGTACAATTACTATTGGTCAGCTAAAAATAAAATAAAGCTATAAAGCAGTGTGGAAATGACAGTAATGAATACCATTTGGTAGCATCTGAATTAAGACCTCGTTCCCTATCCATTTAACAATAGTAGATTTTTTTTAAGAAACCACATGACAATAAACTCTGTATTAGTAATACTTGTTCATCCTGATATCCCTAGCTCCTAGGAGAATATGTGATTTACAGAAGTGCTTAATAAATACTAATTGAATAAACAATTAAATGAAAATGTGAGAAAGGAGTAAAGAATGCTGTATCAGGCATTTGTTTTATTAAGCATCAAGTGATGCCTGGTTACATACGAAAACTAGGGACAAAAGATGATTAAAAATGCCCTTTTTTGCCCTTACAGCATATTGTTTTGGTTATCATATGTTCAGTTGCCTAAAATATAACCTAAGGAGTTTATTAAAATGCAGATTCTTGGAATTTATGCCCCAGAGACCCCAGAGAATCTGAGTAAGAATGTCTGGCTTGGGTCTCAGAAACATACATTTTAATAATACCTTCCATTTGCCTCCAAAGTGTTTTTGATGACACTGATTCAAGAATTTTAAGAAACCTAGCTTAGAGGAAAATACCCAGCAACCACCACACCAAGGAAATTCCCACTGATGGGGAATGTGGGGTAGTGGATGCTAGGGCAGAGGCTCCCTCAGGGCCTGACAGAGGTGGTTATCAGACCCTGAGTCTGAGCTTCTCACGAGCTTCTCAGTGATCCAGGATGCAAACAGAGAGGACATTCCTGGTAGGAAGAACAGCAGGGAGGTGTGAAAAAAAAAGGTGAAACACTAAGGAAAGAGCAATTGATGCGTTACAAAGATTTGAAGTATTATTGGATATCCAATTTCTCTCAATACTATAAAGTATTTTGACTTCCTGGTCTGGTGTTATGAAGGTGAAGGAAGAGACCAGAAGCGGTTCCATTTTGGCATGTCAGATGAACCAACGAAGCGCTTAGGAAAGTTATGAAACAGAGACCACCAGGACGTGGCTGTGAATGTATTTCTAACTTTCTAACACTTCACCTCAAATATATATCATTTCTTTGTGATGAGAACAGTTAAAAACTCTTTTTAGCTATTCTGAAATACAGAATACTTTTTTATGATCTGTACTCACCATGCTGCATAATTGAACACCAGACTTACTCTTTCTATTCAACTCTAACTTTGTACTGATAGAGCACTGTCTCCCCCTTCCCTGTCTACCCCCTTTGCTCCCCAGATTTTGGTGCCCATCATTCCACTCTACTTCTAATTCCATTTTTTTTTTAATATTTCCCATGTCAGTGAGATCATACAGATATTTGTCTCTCTGTGCCTGCATAATGTCCAGGTTCATTCCTGTTGTTACAAATGACAAAATTTCTTGTTTTATTGTATTTTAAGGCTCAATGATATTCCATTGTGTGTGTGTGTGTGTGTATGTATATATACCGTATTTTAAAATTTTATTAATTCCTTGATGGACAGTACTCATCTGCTGGGATTTGGGTTCACATGTCAGTATCATTCATTTGATGTTTAGTTCTTGAGTAGAAGAGTAGAATCTACTACTCTCAATTCTAGCAAAACTGGGGTATAAAAAGCAGAACAAAACATTTTCTTTGTACTAACTTCCTCTGTACTAAGAATTTTTTTTTTGTTTAATCAAGAATGCATGACCTTTCATCTTAATCATCACAAACGGGACAAGTAATTTTCCAACTAAATACAAATCACTTAAGTATATTTTTCCAAGGAGGAATTGAACCATTTTGAAAAGCAGTTGAATACATCTTTAGACACCTTTCACCAGCCACTCAAATCTATAGGCTCCTCCTTAGCTTTTCCCATCCAGAAAGAACACATGGAAAATGATCCCAGCAATATCTCTTCTGTTTTTAATACAGTGATGTTCTTGGTTTTTCTTTATTACATAAAAGTTCTATTAACATTTGTGCCTGGAGCACAAATGGTGAGCACTCAACAATTTGTAACCCTCATTATCTGTAGAAAAAGCTAATTTTTTGCTGAAAATTCTTATGTTCCTGGCTCTCGTCCACAGCTCATAACCATGCTCTGTCCCACATGAGGTTGTTAATGATTTCAGTAATTCTGTCCTATTTTGCCCCATTATAGACAACACAAGAAATGGGTCCAGCTAATGGCACAGTGATAATCTACCTGTACCCTCATGGGAAGGTTCCAGTGTTGCATCCTGGGACTTTCCCGCACTTGCCAGGCATACATGTAATCCAGGCTAGCTGAGGCTGGCCATGGATCATGGCTTGAGGAGGTCACTGGGGACCCTCTCTCTCTCTCTCTCTCTTTTTTTTCTCTCTCTCTGTCTAAAGAAAGAAAGAAACTTTCAGAAAAGGAACAATAAATCACATGTGACCTCTTCCTCTATTCTTGAGGGTACCTCTAAAGAAAGTTAGCCCTGGATATAAACAGACAGTAGAAGATGAAAACTGTAGTGACTTAAAAACCTTCCCTCCTAGATGACTAATATTTATTGAGCTCTTGATGACTAATATTTATTGAGCTCCTTTTTTGAATGTGGTTTTGTGGAAGCAATATAAAATATAGTTACAGTAAAGAATGATTAAAGAGAACCTAGCTTTACTACTTTGATACTGAGATTGAAAACTATTTGGTTATAATTATCTGGTAAGATAAATTGCTCTCCTGAGTGGAGTATAATTGTGCTGCTCATTGCTATGGTATGAGAAGAATGAAGAGGAAATTCAAGCTGAAAACACTTGTGCTATAATTTTCCTTATATTGGGTCATCAGAAAAGTCATAATGCATTTTTGCATAGAAAAACATAGAAAAATATGTCATGACTTTCCAGGCAACCTAATATTTGATTAGGATGCTAACTTATATTATTAAATCACTACTTTAACTCTTATCTCTAGTTTGTATGGGTTGACAAAATGAAAAAGAGAATTTCAAAGATAATAAAGAGATCTTTTAAGTATATTAGGCCTAGTGAATTTAGCAAGTGCAGCCCATCCTGTAATTTCCATAAGACAAACATGTCAATATACTTCTCCAAATATATTATAAAAACATCAGCATTGTGGCATAATAGAGTAGTAAGTAAAGATGGCCTAGACACTGATGATACATAAAGTACTCTTCCTTATTATTCAGGAATTTTCTTCCATATAACAATCACATCAATCTCTAATATGAGTATAGCACTCATCAGCTTATATATGAAAACTACTTGAGTTTTTTTTTTTGGAGAGATTTTCGCTATAGGGCGCGTGCACTCGCCAGACAGACAGAGAGAGACATAGAGACAGAAAGCGAGAAATCACCCCCCAGGGGGGATGGTCACGCCGCAATCCCTTCTCCTCCATTCTCCTCTCAGGATCTTGGGCACGCACGCACACGCGCCCGGAGTGAGTTCTAAGACACCGGGTCCGGAATGCGAACCGCGGTCGACTACGTGGGAGTCCAGCGACATAGCCATTACGCTAACTGCTGGTTCCCTTGAGTTTTGTACTCCTGAAAACAACACATGGTAGTGAGATGAATGAGGGGAGGAGGTGCAGGTCAGGAAAGGGGACTTGACAAAAATCATTTATTTTATTCATGATCAAGAATGTGTGCACATGCATAAGAAAGACCTTCAACAGGGTCTTAGCATGCAATGATTTCCCTTCCCTAGCCCACCCACTCAATGGGATCTTGAACATCGCATAGACATACCTAGTGTGTTTTCAGGACAATTGGGAGTTTGAACTCGCATTTGGCCATGTAGCTTCCAACCCTACAGTTCAGTTTGCTATCAACCATGCCAGCAGGCTGGGTCATGGCCTGAAAGATTTCTACAATAAATAGAGATCGACTTTCAACTTAGGTCTGAAGATTTTTCTCAATGTCATTTTAAAGTACATTGTAAAGTTAGCTGCATCAAAAATGTCCCGTCTTTTCATCACTGCCATCATCAGATCATAATTAAAGCAACACTTGGAGAATGTTGCTTGAAATGTCATAGGGCGTATCGTTAAGAGAGTGGCAAAGATCATACCCTCTCAGTCTAATACAGTACTTGCTATGATGAAATGAGTTAGTAGCCAAGATCACTAAAATGTAAAATCGAAAGAGAGACACACCTCAGGAATTCTGCGGTTGACTTCCTTGGCAGTGGGCCTCTGTGGGAACATAGCCACCTTAGGAGCCGCCCTGAAACTCCTCATCTGGCCTGTTGTCCTGGGGATGTTTCCTTAATTGGAACCACTTCCTGTTATCAAAAGAGATACATTTCTCTTTCCAGAGCTTTGAGTGTGTTCCTTACCCCAAGTTTCAGGAAGCTGGGTGCCCTCACCTTTGCCTGGAGTTCTTTTCCTTTTGGAATGCAGTAAGTAGAGGACACAACTGCTCTGGTGTGATGGGAGAGCTCTCCAGCCTCTGCTCTCTGACAGCCTCCATCTCCAGCACCCCAATATACCTCAAGTGATGTCAGGAAAACAGAGTTAATTTTCCTTTCTCTCTACCTTACCTCAGAGGGTCATCAAGAAGTCTTACCTAGTTGTTTTTTTGTTTCACTCTACTGTGATGGGAAACTTGGAATAGGTGATATTATGACAAGAACAGGAAACATCTCCACACACTCAAGGCCTAATTCTTTGCCTGGTACATGATGGGTGCTCAGTAAAAGTGCAGTGAAATGGGGCCAGTCTCATAGTGTAGTGGTTAAGGGAGCTAGATCTTAGAGGGCCAGTAGCTTTAAAAACACACCAGGCAAGTGTACAGGCATGCCCCGAATCCCAACAGGATGGAGAAATTGAGAAGAGATTGCAATGTGACCATGCGCTATTGGTGGGGGAGGGGACTTTCTCGCTCTCTCTGTTTTTTTCCTCTGTTTCTCTCTAGTGAGTGCATGTGCCCTCTGGCATTTAAAAAAAATGAAGTGAAGTGTAATAAAAATAATTCAAATGAAAATATTTGTTGATGAAATGTTAAAATGGAAGGAGAAGAGTTCTAGAAAGTGTAGACCAGGACTTACCATCTACATCTTCCGTAGCAGACACATGAGGTTCAATCTCGCTTGCCAGACACCTCCAATCATTCTGCTAAGATATTTTCAATAACAAGTTGCCCTGTCTCTTGGGTACCTTTCCACCATCTTATCTAATGTAGATCTTCCCAAAGTCAATGAGATGTCTCTCTAAGAACTGCTCTGGAAAACTTTGCACTTGCAGAAAGTGAATGTTAGGTTTCCTAAGAGCAGGAAGACTCTGGATCAACCTGCAGGGCAGCAAAAAGGCAAAAAGGAAAGGAAAAAGTTAGAAGTGTGAATGGCAGAGCTATTGTGCACCTCTGGGGACACTTGAAACTTCACAAGGTAGACATGGGCAGTTTAAAGGAATCAATTTCCAACTTCTTGCATGTTTCCACTAACTCTTAATATTTTTAAATTTCAAAACTACAGAGTAAAATCCTATATCCTATTAAGATAGATTCAGCAATTTTCATGTTTGCCACATTTCTTCTCTTTCTCTCTCTCTCCACACACTCATACATTTGATACTCAATAATTTGAGTTTCTGATAACATGATACTTACCTCTGAACACATAAACATGCATCCCTCTCTAAGAATATTATCCTATATAACCGTAATATCATTATCTCACCTTAGAAAAACATTTAAGACATGACAATGGAAACATCTTCTTTTTTCTTTTTAAATAGTTAAGGTGTTTTTTTAAGAATTTTTTTTATTTGACTTTATTTATTTATTTAAATTTGACCATAGAAGGACAGAATGAGAGAGAGTAAAGAGAAAGCCACTAGGTCTGGGACTCAAACCACGGTCAACCATGTGGGGGTCCAGTGCCCTTAACCACAACGCTACCTGCCAGTCCCAAAACTTATCTTTTGAGGATTATAAATATGGTAATATCTCTAACTTTATTCATATGCAATATGTGTAAGCTTTGGAAAAAAAATAAAATCAATGCTAATTTAATATTATCAAATATTCAAAATTTATTATTTTATTTTTTGGAGAGTTTTGTTTTGTTTTGTTTTTGCTATAGGGCATGTGTACTCACCAGACAGAGAGAGACAGAGAGACAGAAAGCAAGAAATCACCCCCCAGGGGGGACAGCCACACCGCAATCCCTTTTCCTCCATTCTCCTCTCGGGATCTTGGGCATGCACACACATGCACCCAGTGTGAGTTTAAGCCACTGGATCTGGGACTGAAATTGTGGTCAACTACATGGGAGTCCAATGACATAGCCATTACACCAACTGCTAGTCCCTCAAAATTTATTTTCTTTTGAAATATAAAATAAAATGGTTATCGCACAATATTAAGTAAACTAAAAGGGTTTGTTAAGCATTTTACAGTACATGTTTTGCGATACAATGTAAATATATAAATGTTTAATCTTTTGTTTGTATTTGGTGGAGGGATACTGAGTCATTTTTTTTTGAACTTTGTTATCTTTACATTTGCATAATCAAATAGTGAAGTTGTCATAAAAGTAAAAATAAAATAGACTTAGAAAAACTCAGTTCTTGAAAACATTCTTTCTGATAACAAAACACAATTTAATATGGCACTACGAGTAGTGTTGTTTAAGGGAGTTACATCTTTATTCTCCCAAAAAAGTGAGGATCATTGACAACTACACAGTCAGAACAAAATTGGCTTTACAACAGCTTCCTGAGAAAAGCTGTGTTTAATACTGAGGTAGTCTGAAAGTTAAAGTGTTAAAAGAATAAATGCACACATATATATTTTAAATTTTAATATTTGACTATTTCTACTCCCTTGTATGAGTTGATATATTTTACAAGTTGGTGATTTTTTTTTTAAATAAAAAAGATGGAAGCTTGAAAAAAGTTTTTTTAGTTAAAAAATAAACATGGATGTGCAAGTGTTTTTCTATCCTTTGGGTAGATACCCAGGAGTGGAATTGATAAGTTGTATGGTAGTTCTATTTGTAGATTTTTGAGAAACCTCAATACTGTTCTCCACAGTGACTGTGCTAATTTATATTCCCACCATTGGTCAAAGAGGGTTCCTTTGCACCACAGTCTCATCAGCACTTATCATTCCTGATATTTTTTTTTTTTGAATCTTGCCATTCTGACTGGGGTTAAGTGATATATCTCATGGCAGTTTTGATTTGCATTCTTATGTTAAGAGGGTTTTTTTTAAAGGTTTTTGCCATAGGGTATTGTGCGTTGGCCAGAGAGACAGTGAGAGGAAAAGTGAGAATCACCTCCCAGAGGGGATGGCCACCACAATCCCTTCCTCTCCATTCTCCTGGTTATTGGTCTCTTACCTGAGGAATAGCTTGTAAATATATTCTCCCATTCTGAGGGTTTTCTCTTCACTCTAATCTTGCTGTTGCTGTTTTTTGTTTGCTTTTTATTTATTTTTTTCTTTTTAGCCTGATATAGTCCTGATATATCTATTTTTGGGATTATTGATTGTGTTTTGAGGGTCTTATTTAAAAAGCTTTTGACTACTCTAATATCTTCAAGTATTTACCTGTGTTTTCCACTACTAGTTTTGTAATTTGAGCTCTTATGTTTACATCTTTGATTCATTCTGAATTGATTTTTGTTAATGGGGAGAAATAGGGGTCTAGTTTCATTTTTCTACAGATAGATATCCAGTATTTCTAGTACCATAGGCTGAAGAGATTTTTTTTCCTACTGGATTGTCTTGTGCCCTTTGTCAAAAATTAGTTGGGTGTATGTTTGAGAGTTTGTTTTTAAGTACTCTATGCTGTTCCACTGGTCTACATGCCTGTTATTGTGCCAGTACCATGATTTGATTATCACAGTTTTGTAATGTTTTGAGGTCAGGAAGTGAGATGCCTCCTACTTTATTCTTTTGGCTTAGTATTGCTTTGGTGATATGAGGCCTTTTATGATTATAACAAATTTTATGATTATTTTTCTATTTCTGTGAAGGATATCTCTGGCAATTTTATCATAATTGCATTATGAAGTTGGGTGGGATTGACATTTTAATGACATTAATCCTTCCAATCCAAGAATATAATTCATTCTACAAAGGTTCCATCACCCTGATCCCCAAAGTAGACAAGAACATAACAAAAAAACTAGACTAATATCTCTGATGAATACAGATGCAAAAATCTCAACAAGATACTAGCAAATCATATCTGACAACACGTTAAAAAGATTATACACCAGGACCAAGTAGGCTTTAGTCCAGGGATGTAAGGTTGATTCAACATACTCAAAGCAATAAATGTAATAGATCACATTAATAGATGGAAAGATAAAAACCATATGATCATATCAATTGATACAGAAAAAGCATTTGATAAAATCCCTTCATGATTAAGATTCTCCATGAAATTGACATAGGAGGGGCATTTTTCAACATAATAAAAGCTATTGGTGGGGTCATTCTTTAAGATCATGTAAACAGGGGCCAGAAGGCGGCATTGTGAAGGTGCTGGACTCCCACATGGCTGATCACAGTTCGAGTTCTAGACCTGGAAACTTGAAACGCATGCTGGGTCTGTTTACGTACATGCCCCAAATCCCAAGAGCAGAATGAAGGAAAAGGAATACAGCATAGCCATCCCCCTTGTGGGGGGTGATTTCTCACTTTCTCTCTGTGTCTCCGGCAAGCACTCATGCCCTATAGCAAAAATCTCTCTTAACAACAACCAAAATAAAAAATTATGTTAACATCTCTCTGTTCTCCGACAATCTTCTCCAATGATTTTTCATCCATTGATGAGTTATGCCTTAATCAACTATTACATATGAGGAAAACACATTTACTTTTAAAAGCCAACATTTATGATATACTACAAATTAGATCTTTGCAATATTTAATTTTATAATGTAGGTGGAGAGACATCATTTTTAAAATGCTTTTAGGGAGGACCAGCAGGTGGTGTTTGTTAAGGTTCTGAGCTTCCACATGGCCAACTGCAGTTCAAGTCCTGGACCTGGTGGCTTGCTTTCTCTCCCTTTCTCTCTCTCTCTCTCCCTCCCCCCCCTCTCTCTCTCACACACACACACATATGCCCTATAGAAAATTTTAAAAATAAAAATAATAACAAATAAAATTAAATAAATAATTCTTAAAGAAAAAAGATAATGTTCTTAGGGAATATTTGAGATAAAAGTGAATTTGAAAAGCACTGACTTAGACTATTTAATTTACTCCAGAGAAAAGAAAGTGATCCCCTACATTGGCAGTAGTGCTTAAGAAATTCCATCCCATGGCTCCCAGTTCCTCCTAGTCAAAGTTAGCTTACAACAAAACTTTATCACTTTACCATTAGATGGTCATCAGTCTGTCTGCTAAATCAGTTGAAGCCTATAGGCATAAATTTAAAAAGAAGATAATGTAATGTGTTAGAATACAGAGACTTAATTTAATAACAAATAGAAACTTTAAACAAAAGAAAGACATATTTTCAGTCATCTTTGAGGTTATACACTGAGAATGAGTGACCTAACATCCTGGGTGCTCTGGAAAGATCCACAATTACACCCAGTTAGCCTCGTTAAGGATGCTCAGTGGTCTTTGCTCTTGACCTGGACACTGCTGCTGCTCTAAGCCTGAGGAATCTATGAATAGCATCATTGTCCTTTCCTGGACCAAAGAAGACCCAGTACCTATGGGTCCTGCAAGCTGCTAACAAGGTTGAAATCTCACCTCCATCAGAGGAATGCCTACCATTACTACCCAAAGGGCTAAGAAGAAAAATATCTACTCTCCCCAAGGCTAGACAGCCGCCTTCTCTCTCCTCACAGTGTCCCGTATTTGACTAGATTAGAAAGCTGGTTTTAATGTAATAATGCCTGGTAAGTCTGCATTCTCTGTGTGATGTCTACTCGGAGGAAATAAATCAGCATCTAGTTTCAATTCTGAATCTAGGAAATGAAAATTTAATTAAACTAAAATGTTCTTCCAACTGTTGTAAAAAAGTAAGTATGATACAGAGTGGACACTAGCATGGTGTACAGTCAGCTCCTGGTTGCCAACATTTACCTCCAATCTATTATTATTCTAAGGACACACAAAACGCTGCGTGCTTTGTTTCACCTAATCTGAACAGACCAGCCTGCTTCACCAACAGTGTCTGAATGTCTCCACAACCTGGAGCACAGCTCCAATGTCTACTTTAACTATAAACCTTTCTTCTCAGTCATCTCATATTTAAAGTTCTATATAATTGACAAAAGCAGAACTTTACTATAGAACAGAAGAGTAAGCAGCAAAATCATAGCACAAGCGAAGGTCAGAGCTTGTAGGCTTGTAAGAGAGACAGAGAGAGAGAAAGAGATAGGCAGACAGACAAATGGACAGAAAGGCAGAAACAAACAGAAAGACCAAGTCACATGAATTGTGAAACTTAAAGTAGGAAAAGAGTTTGCCCTAGCAACAGTAAAGAAAGCTATTGTATTATGGCTTCATCAGAAAAGTCATGACACATTTTCGCATAGAAAAACAGAAAAAATTGTATCATGACTTTTCTGATGACCCAATATTTAGGCGAAAGCTAAGCTACTACTATAAAAGACTAATAGTATTTCAAAGAAGTTTCTTTACCTCTCTTATAGTCTGTCTCTGTCCAGAGCTGTTATTCAAGAAGCAGATCCCTTCCACCTCCCAGACAGGCATTACCATTCTGTTCATGATCAGGGCCCTGCTGGTTGGATTCCAGCCCACAGAAAGTAGAAAACAATGTGGAGGAGACAAACTTGTTCATTTCAGGCAGCAGTTCAAAAGTTGAGCCCATTCCTTCCACTCACATTTCCTTAGCAGGAATTTAATAACATGGCCACACACAGTGCAAAGAAGGCTGGAAAATGAAGTGTCATTGGGCTTAGCTTTGATCCTACTGCTATGGAAGATGGAGAGAATGGATTATGGTGAGCAATTAGTACCCTCCAGGGCGTAATATAACAGTCTTTGTTGTTCTTATTTGGGTATAAAAAACTAAAACAGAGGCTCAGGGAAATCCACCCTAATGGTTACTTTACTACATTTCAGTAGCCACTGTAGACCTTCCCTTCAACAGCCCCTCCCCCCATCCACCTTGAGACCATCTGCCACCAGGTGGTCTCAAGATATTTTGTCCCCTACTTTCTGCTCTCAAGATAAGCTTCTGGTGTGCTCCTTGATAACTAATGCAGGAAACTGTGGAACCCCAAACAGTCAAGGGGTTATACACTGTGGCAGAGATAGTCACATGGAATGATGATAGTTATGTCCTGCAACAGGTGAGAGCCCAAAATCTGCCATTCCTACTGTCACAAATTTCCAGCTCAGTGGCCAAAATTAAGAGATGTGCCCAGCTCTGATCTAACTTCATGCTGACCCTGACATGAAGCATTATGCACTTCTGCAAATTCTCTCAGGTGGTCATGCCCTAACACTGAAAGAGACTTTCTCTTCTTCTCTCTCTCTCTCTCAAACTTATTCAAGAGGAATCCTACAGCAAAGTGACCTCAATCCCAATGTGCTACAGAACTTAGGAGGACAGTGCTCTTGCAACTCACCTTCATGCATATCCATTTCTCCAAGATGTACTCTCATTACCAGTGCATGGACTCTCAGAGCTCCTTAGCACTCAGGCCTTGACAGCCCAGATACCTGATAGTTTTGTGGCAAGTTTTTAGAGGAATGAGAAAACATAAACAAGGGGGTGGAGGTTAGGAGCAGACACCCAGCCCCAATTCCCCAGATGCTCATGGATCTGTAGGGAGAAGGATGTTGTGTGTCTTCTTTCATCAGCACCATGTAAACTCAGCTCCAGCTGACACCAAGGACAGAAGGGCAGAAGACACCAAGGACAGGCTGACACAGAAGTGTGCACAGAACCATCATCAGTGGATTTGCTAATTGTTCTTCCCTA
>NW_006159692.1:1375403-1388566 GCF_000334495.1 Tupaia belangeri chinensis
CTACACTTGTCAGATTTTAACTTCTACCAAGAAGTACCAAATATCAGGGTAGAATCATTCAGTTCAACCCACTTGACAGATACGGGAAGTCCGAGAGGAAAACATGACTTGTTGGTGTGGACATGACTTGTAAGTACAAAAATACTTGAGCAGAGCCTTCTTGGGCCAAGGCTGGTGCTCTCTCTTTCATGATAGGATATTTCTCTTTTTATAAAACTTCTTTGGAAGTTTTCTTTTACTGTCCTTCTGTTAGCATCTAAACAAATAATCAAATGTACCAATAGTTTGTGCATCAGTAATCATAAAAGTTGGGAAAAAAATAAAGAAAACATGAGAAGAAATCTAGTAAAGACCACTGTAGGTAAATAACTCAAAAGAGACATAATGTGGTTTCTTAATGAATTTCAAATGCCTCCTTAAATAAATCCTCAATGTCGTCAGATGCTTTCTCTTGTATACCAGGCTGTGGCTCACAAGTACTGCAAGGCCATTTTTATCTTAACAGAATCTGGAGCCTATACTAAAAAAATTAACCCAAACCTTCTCTTTAGCTACTTTTCCCCTCTGTCATCAAGGAAGAGGAACAAGATTTTTCCATCTCCTTCATTTTATGGAGTGATAATTGTGTGGTTTAATTGTTGTATCAATGTTCTTGTAGTTCAGTTAAATTATATAATCTGGAAAAATACACATTTTAAGCAAAGAAAACTCACTCAGAATGAAGTATGCCAAAGCCACCTGTCCATAGTT
Source organism: Tupaia belangeri chinensis (assembly GCF_000334495.1). NCBI lineage: Eukaryota > Metazoa > Chordata > Mammalia > Scandentia > Tupaiidae > Tupaia > Tupaia belangeri. The sequence goes on from NW_006159692.1 coordinate 1,376,154, forward strand.
CTCCAACAGTATCTTGCTCCTTTTTCACCCACTCACCAGAAAGGATTCTTTTTAAGTGTATATTGTTTGATATATAAAAGGATTATTTTATAACATGACTAATGTCCAAATAAACCTAGGTTTGCTACCACTTAGCTTAAGAGACTATTGGTGCAGTCATTATGAAAGACAGTGTGGAAGTTCCAAGAAATTAAAAACAGAATGACCATTTGTCCTAGCAATTCCTCTTCTAGGTATACACCCAAAGGAAATTAAATCACCACTTCCAAAAGATATCTGAACTCTCATGTTAACTGCAGCATGATTCATAATAGCCACGGTATGGAAATGACCACGCGTCCACTGATGGACAGGTGGATAAAGGAACTGTGGTATGCGTACATATAACGGGATACTATTCAGTGCTGAGGAAGGGGAGAGCCCATAATTTATCACAACATGGATGAGCCTGTAGCACATCTTACAAAGTGAAATAAGTCAGACACGGAAAGAAACTACTGCATGATCTTACTTGTATGTGGACTCTAGAGAAAAAATTAAACGTACAAAGATAGAGAATTGAACACTAGTTACCAACGTGGGGTAAGAGAAGGTAGTGGGGAGATGCTGGTCAGAGGACAAAAAGTAGCAGTTCTGTGAGATGAATAGCTCTAGGCCAGAGGGTAGTGCAACAGTAATGCAAATGCTCTGCAATGCTGAACCCACACGGGAAGGTCCCGGTCTACACCGCGGAGCCTTTCTGTAAACCACGCACACACCCGTGAACCGGGCTAGCTGGGGGTGGGAGGTAGATTGCGACATGAGGACCCTATTGCAGGTGCCTGCCTCTCCCTCTGTTTTTCTTATGTGGAAAAATAAATATACTTTTTAAAATTAAAGATGGTCAAACCAAAAGATCTAATATACAACTTAAGGACTACAGTAAAAATAAGTATTTTATTTAGGATTTTTGTTTAAATGAGTGTTACTATTCTTGCCATGAAGGGAATGGGTAATTATATAAAATGATGGATATACTCATTTGTTTCATAATAATATCTATTTCATTCTCTGTGTATCTCATAACATCATGTTGTATCACATATATAAATAATAAAGTTTATTTTTAATCAAAAGAATATTGATGATAATTGACACCCTTTTTGTCCTTCCTGTCCCCTTCCTTCAACAACTCTACCTGTAACAAAATAACAGCAATTTCAAAGTTTTGTTCATTATTCCCTTGCTTTTTATTGTTTTTATCTATGTTCGTACATCTTCCTTTGTTGTAATTTTACCACTCATATTTATATCTCTAAACAACACGTTGTTTAGCTTTGCATAAATTTGAAACTTTTATAAATGGAGTCATGCTGTGTTTATTCTTTAACTTATCCTACATGTATTTTTGTTTTATGTTTCTGAGATTACTTATAATTAACAGGAAGCTCCAGTTTAGTCCCTTCCACCGTGATACAATATTCTACCTCATGGAAATACTACAGTTCAACTATCTATTCTTCCATCAATGAACACTAAGTTTGTTTCCAGTTGGGAGTTATTTTAAGCACTACTGTGGTGAATGAACATTCTTACATTCCTCCATAAATCTCAGTACTGTGGTGAACGTTCATACATGCCTCCTAATAAATTTATGCAAGAGCTTCTCCAGAATATGAGCACCGTGGTGAAACTGTTGGATCACAATTGAGAGTGTCTTGATCTTTTGAACTACCATTGCTACCATAACTAATAATGGCTAAGATGTTTAGAGTATGCACTATAAACTTTCTTTTTAAATGTTTTCATGAAAAATCATTTATAACATGCTGTTTCAAAATATGTACATATTGTAGAATGGCTAAATCAAACTAGTTAGCTTATGCATTACCTCATATACTTTTCATTGTAGTGAGAATATTTAAAATCTACTGTCTTAGCAATTTTCTCTTTTAAAAACTTATTTTACTCAGTATCATTATTTAAATCTGCTTTAGGACATGGGTCTTTCTGTGCCTGGCTTATTTCACTTCACATAATGTTTTCCAGTCTCATCCATGTTATTGCAAATGACAGACTTTCTTTTTTTAAGTCTGAATCTTATTCCATTGTACATAGCTGCTTTATTTCATTTAATCTTTACAGGAGTAGCACGGGTATTACCATGTCATCTTTCCCACTTTTTAAATTAAGTTGATACTGAATTACAACACACATACAAAAATTGCATAAGGTATAAATGTACACCCTGTTGAATCACTGCAGACTCAATGCTTGTGAACTGCCACCCAGGTCAAGAAATAAGAAACGGCCAGCACATTGACAGGTGTTTTCCTGCTCCTACCACAGCTACTAAAGTCCCTGCTCAGTTAGTCATTGGCCAGCCAATGACTGGACAGAGATTTCCTGACATGCCTTGGACTAATACATCTCCCAGTACTTAGGGGCACTGTGTATGTTGGAGTATGCCTTCAGCAACTGTCTTAGCTTTCACTTTGTGCCTGCACTGAACCCCAAGGTTGGGCATGGATAAGAGGTTGGGGCCTCTCAGATCTTTCTTGGGATACACAAAGTCACACATGTGCATTTAGCCTTCCAGAATCCCAATTACCTATAGGGGCTTTTGAAAGTCTTCCATGGTTTGCATGTTTGTGTCCCTCCAAAACCCATCCCCAATGGTATGAGTGTGCCTTCAGGAAGCGATTAAATCATCGGGGCTCCACCCTCATGGATAGAATTCATCACCTCATAAAAGAATGCAGGGGAGCTGCTTGTCCTCCTGTCATGTGAGAATACAGCAAGAAGACCCCATTTAGAGGAGGGGGCCCTTGCCAGATATTCAATCTGCCAGTGCTTGATCTTGAATTTTCCAGCTTCCAAAGCTGTGAGAAGTAAATGTCCCTTGTGTATGAATTACCTACCCAGTCTAAGATACTTTGTTATAGCAGCATGAACAGACTAAGAACCCGTTATAGACATCTCATTTCTCTTTTCCCTTTCAGGTTTTTTGGTCAGTCTCTTGTTCACCTGGAATCCTTACTACAGAGAGCTGAGTGCTGTTACAGAATTCTTGCTGATTATTTTCAATAAAAAAGAGAAGAGAAATTTTTGCACAGATAGAGTTCTAGTCACATCATATAAAGATAGGCCCTGAAGACTGAGCTCTTCAGGGAGCTGTTACACCAGCAAATAGTGACAATTCTAACAGATGCAGCTTTTTTAGGGAACTCTTAATCCCATTCTTTCTCCTCCAAGGGCTACTAGGCTTTAGGTATCTGAATCATGAGGCTGTTTGTTTTTAAGGCTGCCCTGGAAATGGGGAGATGTAATGGGAATTAGGCAAATTAAATCTCCATAAAGCTGCTTTCACTGAGATTCAGTAAAGTATAAACTGTCTCTAATGGGATTTGGTCATTTTTCTTGAATAAATGTTCCTGGGATTGCTCCAAGCCTTTGATTATTTCTATAGTTTATGTTGGCAATAAAACAGTTATGTTTTCCTCCCCCCCTCCACCCTCCTACTCTCTTTTTAATTTGCCAGAAGGAATGCACGCTTGCCAGAGTCAGAGAGACAGAGTGAGGAAAGCACCTTCCCATGGGATATGGTCACACTGCAATCCCTTCTCCCTCCTCTTGGGATTTTCACCTTCACCACCATGCCACCTGCTGACCTGCTCTTTTGTTTTTTATGGAGCCGATATTTTTATATCCTTATTATGTATTTTTTTAAAAAGACAGCATCTCACTGCATTGCCCAGGCTGGCCTTGGGCCTGCAATGCTTCTGCCTCAGCCTCTTGTCCAGCTGAGACCTACAGCACCTGCCCCTGTTTCCTGCACCTTAGTTCTGAAGTGCTTCTTATGCTCTCTTATATTAGTTTCTAGTACTGCCATTACATAGCACAGACTAGGTAGCTTAAACCACAAAATGTATTTTCTCATAGCTCGGGAGGCTAGAGGACTGAGGCTAAGGCACCGTCCAGGTAGGCGTCTTTGAGGTCACTGTGCTGGACTCGTAGATGGCAATCTTCTCATTGTGTCGTCACGTTATCTTCTCTCTGGATCTGTATACATCCAAATTTCCTCTTTTTATAAAAGCACTAGCTACAGGGGCCAGCAGGTGCCATGGTGGTTAAGGCACTGGATTCTCACATGGCCAACCATGGTTCGATTCCTGGACCTAGAGGCTTGCTTTCTCATTTTTCCTCGATCTCTCTCCCTCTTTCTCTCTCTGATCACATTTTAAAATAACAATAATAAATGAATTAAACTAAGTAATAAATGAGGCAAAACATTAGGAGGATAAAAACCTAAATCCAAAAGGGTAGAAAATAATTGTAATGTATTTAATAAACAAAGGGTTAAGATCCAAAATAAAGAATACTAACAAATAAGTAAAAGATAATCACTCCAATAAAAAAAAAAAAACTCTCGAGAGACTTGAACAAACGCTTCACAAATGACTCTATTAAGAGACCAATAAATTGGGCCAGCAGGTGGTGTGGTGATTATGGCACTGGACTCCCACATGGCCAACCGTGGTTCAAGTCTCAGACCTGGTGGCTTGCTTTCTCACTTTCTCTTTCTATCTCTCTCTGGACAAATTAAAACAAAAATGAATAATAACAAATAAGGTTAAATAATTTTTTTTAAAAAGACCAATAAATATATAAAAAGGCAATAAAACTCATTAGTCACACAAATTAACACCACAATAAAAAACTACAACAGACTGGCTAGATGGAATAAACTGAAAACACCAGGTATAGGCAGGGCTGTGGAACAATGGGAATAACAATGCATGGCTAGTTGGATAGAAATTGGTACAACAGTGGGAAAGGAGGACATGATCTATTGAAGTAGAATATATGCCTAAGCTATGATCTATTACTTCTACTCTTGGGCATATATCTCAGAATAAAGGGTGTGTAAGACAAAAGACTTGTACAATGATATTAATGCATTATCTTTCATAGTAAACACAAAGAAAAAAGTCTTCAGCAGAAAAATGGGTAAATTATTTGCACTATAATAATACAAGGAATGCAACAAAGAAATAAAAGTAAACAAACTAAATCTGTTTAAAACTGCAGGAAGTGTGAGCTGAACTTTGTCTACCCCCAAATCCTTTATGGCAGTATTAACCCCCAGTGCTTTAGAACATGACTGTATTTGGAGATATGGTCTTTAAAGAATTAATTAAGTTAAAATGAGGTCATTTTCATGGCTTCTACTTTAACATAAATGGGTGTGTTTTTTTAATTTATTTAATTAATCATGAATTTATCAAATGTTTTTACTGTATTTTAAAGGCAATAACTTGCATTGCTCCCTTTTTCTGTTAATACAATGAATTACATTAATTAAACTTCTAATATTAAGCACAACCTTGTAATACAGACATAAATAACTTGGGATAATCTTTTCCTCATTGTAACTTTTCTGGATTTGATTTACTATATATTTTTAGGATTTTACCTTATGTGAAGTTGGCTTCTAATTTTTCAGTCTTATAACATCCTTGACAGATTTTGATATCAAGTTTGCACTTGCCAGATAAGCCACATTGAAAAGTGGCTCTTTGGGAACCAGCAGTTAGTGTAATGGCTATGTCGCTGGACTCCCATGTAGTCAACTGCGGTTCGCGTCCTAGACCCAGTGGCTTAAAACTCACGCCGGGCGCATGTGCATGCATGCCCAAGATCCCGAGAGGAGAATGGAGGAGAAGGGATTGTGGCGTGACCATCCCCCCTGGGGGGTGATTTCTCGTTTTCTGTCTCTATTTCTCTCTCTGTCTGTCTGGTGAGCGTATGCACCTTATGGCGAAAACCTCTCCAAAAAAAAAAAGAAAGAAAAAGAAAAAAGAAAAGTGGCTCTTCATTCTATTCATTTTTAGAATTTTTGTTAAACATTGCTATTATTTATTCATTAAATATATGGTATTATTCACAGTAGAAGTCTGCTGGTTCTGAATTTCAATAAGAAAAGATTTTAACTTTTGTTCATTTTTTTTGAATAGGACTATTTATATTTTTCTATTTCTTTTTTGAGTCAAAATTGTGTTTTCCTATGAATTTCTATATTTTCCTTCACATTTTCAAATTTATATAATACATTTATTTACAATAACTATTTATTTTTATCTAACTGATTTTTTATTCCTCATATTGACTACCCATGACTTTTTATTTCTTCTTGTCAATTGTCAATAGAGGCTCACAAATTTTACCTATTATTTAAAGAAAGTTGGCTTTGTTAATCTTTTGTAAGTATTTTTTTTATTTCATTTTTCTCTCTCTTGCTTCTATTAGTAGCTTCCTTTTACTTATATTTGAGCTTACTACAAATTTTTTAGATAGATGTTTATATCATTAATTATTCTTAAAAATTGTGTATTTAAGGCTATAAATTGTTTTTAAGTTCCTTTTTTCTTTTTTTAGAAGTTTTCACTATAGGGCTCCTGCGCTCACCAGACAGACAGAGAGACAGAGAGACAGAAAGCAAGAAATAACCCCCTGGGGGGATGGTCACACTACAATCCCTTCTCCTCCATTCTCCTCTCAGGATCTTGGGCACGCACACACATGCACCTGGTGTGAGTTTTTAGCCACTGGGTCCGGGACACGAACTGCAGTCAACTACATGGGAGACCAGCGACATAGCCATTACGCTAACTGCTGGTCCCTTTAAGTTTCTTTTTAACTGCATATCACAACATTTTAGCTTATCACGTTATCATTGTTGTTTGGTTAAAATATTTTATAATTTCCTTTATGGCTCCTTTTTTTTTTTTAACCCTGTAGTAATTTAGAAATAAAATGCTTGATTTTCAAACTAGCTTTACTAGTTTTCTTTCAGTGATTGCTTTCTAACTTAATAAAAGAGATCAGAGCACATTTTTAAATTCACTGAAATTTGTTAAGACTTACTTTAGGGTACAGAATTTGAATTTTATAACTTTCATCTGTGCTCTTGAAAAGAATAAATATGCTTAGTAAAATGAACTCTGTTCGGCATATCTATACTAACAGCATAGTCCATGAGCATATCTAAACCAGGGTGATAATCATAAATTTGGTTCAAGATGGGAGAACATCCTGAAGGTTTTGGTAGAAGCAAATGCAAAACCATTCTGGAAAGTATTTTCCCACAAGTGTTTTTCAGAATTACATAAAAAAAGAAAAAAGAAAAGAAAAAGAAAAAGAAAAAAGAAAAGAAATCCATAGCAAAGATAAGCTCACAAATTTAAAAAGATTTTAAAATTCTTTGAGAGAAAATGTGTCATGATGAATTCAGCAAAGCCTTCACAAATTTCAGATGATGGAAATTTTCTAGTATAGTCTATACTGGCCAGCCTGTAGTGTAACAGTTAGGTGCTTGGCAAAAGAAAACAGTTCCCACATGGCTGACCAGGGTTTAAATTCTGTTCCTGTCAACTTAAAAAACACATCTAGTATGCATGCTTATGCCGAGGATCCTAACAGGATAAAGAATTGGAGGGCAAAAGATTGTGTCATGACCAGACTCCACTAGGGGCTCTCTCTCATGCACGTGCCCTCTGGTACAAACAAAAATTAATACAATACAAAATACATATGTTCAACATGATTAAAAACATAAACAGCAGTAGTTCATGAAAAATACAGATTGTTTGGAAAATAAAAAATAGGACTTTTATCATTCGAATCTAGAAGACAATGGATCCTTTCATAAAAGATCCCATATTGTCAAAGCAATTCTGCCTAGAGAAAGTTTTTATCTTTTATGCTGTCATCCTCTCCCACTCACCTCCATTTGTCAACATTTACATGCCCATTGGTTAGTATAGGCTAGTTATCATCCAAGTGCTCCACTATATGACTCACATTTGTTAAACTGACATGTGAATTGTCTGCCACATTAGGATATCCCAGTCCTATTTCCTTTCTGCATTTCCACACCTAATTACTTGGAACAATTAGTAGTCTTACAACAAACCGTTCTTTGTTTCCTGTAAGATAGAAAAATGATTTGTTTTTGCTTCTTCCTTTTCCTGCCATAAATTGACTCCTAGAATTGTTGGTCTACTCCTAGTCTTGGACAAAGCCTTTCAAGTCTGTAAATACTCAAGATGTAAAATTGGAAAAAATTTTCTAAATATAAGTAAGTTAAGATCACAATAGAGTTTTTCTGTAGAAATTCAAAAGAGCAATCTGGTCATGAGTCATGTGCTTTTGTCCTAAAGGATAGTTCCTTCTCTTGTAACAAAATTGTAGAATATGACAGAATTTTTTAAGAGAAATTTTTGCTAAGGATGTGTGAGCTCACCAGAAAAGGAGAGACAGAGACAGAGAGAGAGAAAGTGAGAAATCATCCACAAGGTCAGATGGCTATGCATGCTATAAAAACCCACAAGAAGTAAATTTTCAGTTTGTTGGGAAACTTAAACACTGTTTTCCAATACGATAGTACTAATTTACAATATCACCACAGAGTAGAAGGGTTTCCTTTTCTTTATGTTTTCATCAACACGTGTTGTTTTTCATCTTTCTGGTAAGAGCCAGTCTGGTAGTTGTGAAGTCATATCTCATGGTGGTCTCAATTTGCACTCTCTGATGATTAGAGACATAAAGCATTTTTGATACATTTATTGGCAATTTGTATTTCTTCTTTTGGAAACACCTATTCAAGATCTTTGCCCCTTTTTAAAAGGGGTTATCAGTTTTCTAGTTGTTTAGTTTCTTGTATATTTTGGGTAGTAGTTCCATATTTTATGGGGGATTTGCAAATATTTTCTCCCAATTTGTGAATTGTTTCTTCACTCCATTGTTTCCTTTGCTGCACAAAGCTTTTCAGTTTGATTTAATTCTTTTGTCTATTTTTTATTTTGTTATCTGTGCTTTTAGGGTCATATCTAATGCCAAGGAGTTTTACCCTAAATTTTCTCCTAGTCATTTTATAGTTTAAAGTCTTATATTGAAATCTTTAATTCCTTTTGAGTTGACTCTTGTATAAAAGTCAATTTTCATTCATCTGTATGTAGAGATTTACTTTACCAAGCACCATTAATTGAAGAGACTGTTCTTTTCTCATTGAATATTTTTGGCACCTTTGCCAAAGGTCAATTGACTGTAGATGTGTGGGTTTATTTATTAGCTCTCTATCTTATTGCATTAGTTGGTGTGTCTGTTTTTATACCAGTATTATGTTGTTTTAATCACCATAGCTTTGCAATATATTTTAAAATCCAAGAGTGCAATGCCTCCAGCATTGTTCATTTTAGCCAAGATTACTCTGGCTATTCAGGGGGTTATTTTGTGGTTCAATATGAATTTTAGAATTGTTTTTTATGTTTCTGTGAAAAATACCATTATAATTTTGATAGGGATTGCATTCATTCTGTAGATAGTTTTGGGTAATGTGGACGTTTTAATTTTTTTCAATTCATGAACGTAGGCTATCTTTCCTTTTATTTGTGTCATTTTCAGTTTCTTTAATCAATGTTTTATAGTTTTCAATATACAGATCTTTCTCTTCCTTGGTTAAATTTTATACAACTTTTATGCCATTGTAAATGGCATTGATTTCTTAATTTTTTCCATATAGTTCATTATAAGTGTATAGAAGTGCTATTGATTTTTGTAAGTTTATTTTGCATACTGCAACTTTTAGTTTATGTGTTTTAACAGGTTTTTAATGGAGTGTTAATAGTTTTCTGTATAGGGAACCAGCAGTTAGCGTAATGGCTATGTCACTGGACTCCCATGTAGTTGACCATGGTTCGCGTCCCAGACCTGGTAGCTTAAAACTCATGCCGGGTGCATGTGCGTGCATGCCCAAGATCCCAAGAGAAGAATGGAGGAGAAGGGATTGCGGTGTGACCATCACCACTGGGGGGTGATTTCTCGCTTTCTGTCTCTATGTCTCTCTCTATCTGTCTGGCAAGCGCACACGCCCTATAGCAAAAATCTCTCAAAAAAAAAATACTTTTCTGTATATAAGATTATGTCATTGGCCAATAAGTGTATTCTTTTTCTAGGTATTATGCCTCTCATTTTCCAAACTATCATTTTTGTTTGGAATAGTTATATAAAAGCTTCAGGGAAGAGGAAGAGTGTATTTTAGGTCTGTATGCAAAGTCTGTGGTACACAAACCATAATATGAACATCCAAAAATCTAATCAGTTAACCATGTTGGAAAATATTCAGCTATAGCTATCAGAAACTCGGTCTTTGGTTATACTGCCAGACATTAAAGAGACATTGCCTAAATTTCTAAATTGGAATATAGTTTTTTGTCAGCTGACTCTGACAAAATTCACACTTAAGAAAACAAAATGTAAGAGATAAGAATTCTATGTCATATATGCTACCATCTCCAGAAAAATTAAAGAGCAGCAGTAAATTAAAGCACTCTTCAACCCTATCTTGGCTCTCCATCTAGAAGTGTAATAAGCTGCAATTGCCTAAGGTACATTTGGGTAGCAGAGCAAATATAACTATTTATTTAGCAAACATTTATTCATCACTAACCTAGATCAAAACACTCTATTTAAGGAGACACTGTATACAAAAGTGAATTAAATTGATTTGTGTGTTAAACAAGGAGTTTACAATCTTGAGTTTATAATAAAATGAACTCACTGATGGCAGCCATCCAGAGCAGCATTTTAGATTTATTGCTCTGTTGGTAATTATCACAGAAGTAGTACAGTGAGCAATAGCAGTTCAAAGAAAGGAGAGAGATCAGTTAAGTTTAGGGTGATCAGAGAAGAATCAAAGTAACATTTGAGCTAGGATTGGAAGGACAGATACCATTTGGAGAACTGTCAGCGTGAAAATCCAGGCATTAAGGAATAATGCCAACAAAGGCATTCTTGTTACTAAGCATCAGGCCTTAACTGAGCTGTGATGAGCCCTTATCCAAGATTCCAACTTTTCTCCCCAGGCTTTTGCTATAGGGTGTGTGTGCTTTCCAGAGAGAGACAGAGAGAAGGAAAGAAAGAAATCACCTCACAGGGGAGATGGCCATGGCACAATCCCCTCTCTTTCATTCTCGCAGGATTTGGGGCACACACACACACGAGCATGGTGTAATTTTCGAATTTCTAGGTCTGGGACTCAAACTGTGGAAATAATTTTTTATATTAGTTTATTTTACAATATCTACTGAATGTGCCTGAATATCAATGGAATGTATCCATTCATTTAACTCTCTACTATGCTATTGGAACTGTACTATTCCCTACAAAAAAAGAGGAAGACCATCTCCTCTCTTCAAGGCAATTGGTTTGTTTAGTAGGCAGTATTATAATATATAACAGCATAATTCAAATTTTTCTAGGCTGTGACTAAAAAGTCATGTGAAGTATGTGAGGAAATAATTTATAATGACCTCCAAAAGAATATATTAACTATTTTTTAAAAAGTTATTGGTTTGAAATAGAGAACAATGGGGATAAAATTCAAAGGAAGTCAAATGTCTGGAGTCAGAAGAAAAGGAAAGTGAGTCATAACACATTTCAAAGAATTTGGGCTGAGTTTTGACTTGGAAGAAATGGCATTTAGGAATACAAGAGAATTTTTGGGATATATCATTGATATATTCAAAGAAAGGATTAGTGACAGGACTCTGGGAAGAGTCAAATCAAGTGAAATAACTAGAAAGACTATCAATTCAAGGAGCTGGTATGCATTTAGAAATGTGATTTAGAAAATGGAAAGTTAAGATTTATTACATGAACACTATATGAGCGCAATCACAAATTGAGAGAGTGATTTTTCTCTCATTCTAATAACAGAGCTGAGGGTCACTAATCTCAGTCTTAAGCTTTTTAATGACCATTTTTATTAATTCACACTTCATAATTGTACATATTTATGAGGTAAAATATGATTTTTTGATATATGAATATAATTCATAATCAGGGTAATTAGTGTATCTATCACTTTAAACACTTATCAGTACTTTGTGTAAGGAACATTCAAAATCCTCTCTTCTGGTTATCTTGAAGGGTATATTATCAATAACTACAGTCACCCTACTGTACTACATAAACCCAGAATTTAGTCCCCAATCTATGTGGAACTTTGTATCCTCTAACCAATATCTCCCTATTCTTCCTCCTCCTATAACTCCCTGATTACAGTAACCATTATTCTCTCTACTTCTATGAGATCAATATTTTTAAGTTCTGTGAATGAATAAAAATATCCAATATCCATCATTCCATACCTGATTTATTTTGCTTAACATAATATCTTCTAAGCTGCCAGATCTGGGGCTTGAACCATGTAGTGGACATGTGAAATCCAGCCGTCTTAGCTACCAGGCCAGGGATTGGCTCAAGACCTTTCTTCTTTCTATTATACCACAAGGGTTTTCCTTGACTTTAGACCTTTTTAATAAAAAAAAAAAAAAAAAAAGAAAAAAAAAGAAACTTTTGGGCACACGATT
>NW_006159692.1:1388600-1391062 GCF_000334495.1 Tupaia belangeri chinensis
TCGCCTGCGGTGCGAGTCCTGGACCCGGTGGCTTAAAACTCACACTGGGTGTGTGTGCGTGCGTGCCCAAGATCCCAAGAGGAAAATGAAGGAGAAGGGATTGTGGCGTGACCATCCCCCGTGGGGGGTGATTTCTCGCTTTCTATCTCTCTGTCTCTCTCTGACTGTCTGGCAAACACACGTGCCCTATAGCAAAAACCTCTCCAAAACAAACTAAAAACAAACAAACAAACAAAAGCAAGCTTTATTGGAGGCAAGACAGTGGTGTAATAGTAAACCATGATACTCTGCAAGACTGACCCACATGGGAGGGTTCTTGGTTTGTGTCCAGAGACCTTCCTGAACACATCAATAAACACAGGTCCATGATCTAGGGCTTTCTGAATATGGGGGTAGATTGTGGCATTGCAACTCTATTAGGGGCTCTGTGTGTGTGTGTGTGCATGTGTGTGCATGCGTGTGTGTGTGTACCTCAAAAAAGAAGCAAATAAGCTTTTAAAAAAGAAACTACATCTTTCTATTTTGTGTTTATATGCTATCAAATGCTTATAGTCACCCAAACGGTTTACAACCTTTTTACAAGTCTTGTTTTGTCTAATGTACAAATCTTTCTTCAGTCAGTCATACATGGCAGGATCACAGCACTCTGCGGTGGGCTCTCCTGCCAGCCCTAATGATGGTGTGTTCCCCCACCTTACACTGATGCACAGAGTTAACAACTTAAAAATACTCAAGTCAGCAAATGCAGCAGCAGCTTGGTGGAGACACATTGAACTTCAACCTGCAGAAGGTCAGTAAAAGCTTCTGTAAGATCAGACTTGAACTGAGACCTAAGGAATGGTTGAAACTTGGATAGACAGATGGGTAAGAGCAATCAGATCAAATGAAGAGTAAAATACTAGAAAAATAAGAAGCCCTTAGCCTTTCAGAGGCAGTGAGACAATTAGCTGGAAAGGAAGTGATAGGTAAATGTGGAGTGTAACCTAACAAGTTCTATGAAAGGGGCCAGCAGGTGGCATGGGGGTTGAGGTACTAGACTCCTACATGGTCAACTGCAGCTCAAGCGCCAGACCTGGTGGCTTGCTTTCTCAGTTTCTCTTTCTCTGGTGTGTGCCCATAACCTATAACAAATTTTAAAATGATAATAAATAAATTAAATTAAATTTTTTTGAGAGAGATTTTTACCATAGGGCACATGTGCTCACTGGAGAGACAAAAAGACAGAAAGCAAGAAATCATCTCTCAGGGGGTATGGCCACACCAAAATCCCTCTCCTCCATTCTCTCCTTGGGATTTTAGGCAGAAACACACACACATCCAACGTGAGTATTAAGCCAGGAGGTCCAGGACTCGAACCATGTTCTACTACATGAGTTCAATGATATAACCATTGCACCATCTGCTGATCCCAATAAATATTTTTTTAAAAAAAGAGTTCTATAAAAGTTCTTCTCAGTTCTCTCAGGTAATTAATCTCTTTCTTCTCTATGATCCTATCATATTTAAATAATATGTTTCTAGAACATTAGTAACTATTACATATGCAGTAACTGGAGCAGGACCTGCATCAACCCAGAGGCTTTTCCAGAGCTTTTCAGGTGCTCTGATAGACAAGGACCCCCAGGTAGTGTTAGAGGAGCTGACTAAGGCTTTGGAACAGAAATCAGATGATACACAGTATTATTATCAAAGAGTTCATTGTCACAGTCTTCTTGGGCAATACTGTGATGCTATTGCTAATGTAAAGAATTCTCTCAAATTCAATCCAAATAAGTCCACTGCTATTCTGAGAAAAGGGATATGTGGAGAAGAAGGTTCCACATGGCTCCAGTGAACTAGATTTTTCAGGGAATGAAGATTTTCTACTGATAATTCAGCCTCCAACAAACAAGCTAGTGGCTAAACTTCAAGAATTTGAAAGAAACACACCATCCATCAGATGACAAGAAATCACCACTGGATCACGAGAAATATGGGAAAACAAGAAAATACCTCTCTTCCAAGGGAAAATAGTAACTCTTCATCATCCACAAGCAGTTCGGTGAAAATCATGGAAATGTCTGATAAGGAATTTAGAGCATTCATAATGTCGAAGCTAACAGAGATGGAAGAGAAGAGAGATAATGAACTGCTAAAGAGGAAGGAGAAAGAAATTGATGAGTTCCAGGAGATGAGGAAATTCTTGCAAGATCTAAAAGAGGAATTACACACTTTACAAAAGATTCAAACGGAATTGCTAGAGATGAAGTCTATAATACAAGATTCAAAATCTCCCTTGAAAGTATTAAAAGCAGACTAGATCATTCAGAAAATAAAATCTCAGATGTAGAAGAGAAAATGGCTGGCCTAGAAAAATCCACCACGAAGATTGAGAAAATGGCCCCAAAATTTGAGAATAATATGCGAGAAGTACTGGATATCATCAAACGTCCAAATATCCGGATAATTGGCATTCCAGAAGG
>NW_006159692.1:1391330-1408136 GCF_000334495.1 Tupaia belangeri chinensis
TTTCTTTAAGTTAAAACTGGTTTTCTTAGTAGTAACGAGGGAACTCACCTTTGAAAGTAGTCAGGTTATGTAGGAAATCGTGTGATCAATGCAATGTGGGTGGGAAGGAAATGAAGGACAATTGTGGACACCAGAGGTGGTGTGAGAGGAGGGTGGGAAGGGACAGAGGGTCAGAAAGAGGGGTGGAAATAATTCTAGGAAGTAGAAATGGAAAATTTTTTATAATATGCATGATAGAGTCAATATGCAGTGTGTACTGGATGGGAGATCGCATTTTGTGTGTTGTGATGATGCTTAGGGAAGGAATGTAAATTGAGTTACCAAAAAAAAAAAGTTTCAGGAAAAAAATATATCTATTCAATGACTGCAGTAGGATATTTAGCCCCAGCTAGGTGCTACTTTATAGGATGTGTAAAGTTAGACTTGTGTTCATGGAAATGAGTGAGTCACCTGTGTTTGCTATGAGGGTATTTGGATTGATTAGGATCTTTGGTGATTCAATAAAATGTGGGGGGAAAACAGTATAGAAAGCAAACATAGATACCGGAGACACTGTGGGAGGAGAGTGGGAGATGGCAGAAGGTAAGAGATAGGGAATCAAGGATAGGGGGGAAAAAGCAAAACATACAGAAAGCAAGAAATGGAAGATCATTTGCTGACAATAACATGTTTGTTGATGTGCTTGATTGAGACAATATACAGTGTACTCTGGATGGAAAATCTCATTTTGTATGCTGTAATGATGTACAGTGAATGAATGCAAATAAATAAATTGAAATAAAAAAAGAAAAGAAAAGGGATATGTGAATACCATGGACAAAAATCTATGCTGCTGCTCTATAAACTTCTAAAGAAGGACAGAATTTAGATAGTGTAGATGCTGATTTCATTGTCTGAGGTAAGAGGTTCCAAGAACCTCAGAATGGGTCTGAATCTTAGGTGGCAACATCCCAGTAGATTCATCAGTCAAAAACCAAATATGACTCATCTCAAACATAATCCCAAGTAATCCCAAGCAATTACACTTACAATCAAGAATGTTCAGAAGAATGATGTAAATGTGTGTGAAATTTTCAGAAAAAGAGTCATTTCCTTGGGTGAAACTTCCTTCTGGAAAGGATTACAATTTGACACTGAGACTTCTTTATCTTACAATACCAGAACAGAGCATATTAAGGTACTTTCAACAAAGATTGAAGTTAAAATGAAAAAAAAAAAAAAGAAAGAAAGGAAACAAAGGCTTTGGGACGGGAAAAACTAGGAGGGCAGGGAGACATGCCTAAGCCAAAATGGTTCGTCGCAGATGTAAAGAGCTATACCTATCATCATCTCACTGTGCAAGAAATTGGGATACACTGACAGTGAGATCACAGAAGAAGAAAAGGATGAGAAGTTGGAGGGAGATGCAACTTGCAACAAGTCATTGCAGCAGATCTTTTCAGATGGTTCTGAAGAAGTAAAACATGCTAGGGACAAACCATTTGTGAATCTGATTGTACAGTTTTGAGTACCAACTGGTCCAGTGTAGGTAAAAGGAAAATTGAAGTCAATCCTTCCAGTGATATGGAGTGGGAAAAGTATTAAATAAATGAATTTGCTATCAAAAAATGTATTTCTCTTGTGACATTTTAAACCTTGCATCTCAATTACTTGTTTGTCATATCTTGTTGCTTATTTTTTAAATAATTATTTATTGATTTTTAAAATTTATTCAATTATTTATTTTAATTAGACCAGAGAGAGATACACAGAGAGAGAGAGAAAGTAAGAAAGTAAGCGGCCAGGTCTGGGATTCGAACTGTAGTTGGCCATGTGGGAGTGTCCAGTGCTTTAAGCACCATGCCACCTGCTGATCTCATATCTTGTTGATGATTACATTCATGGTATTGAGCTCAAAGTAGGATAGCAAGAAATTACTGGCAATTGATTTGAATTAGTGAATGAATAAATGAATAAATAATTCCTCCATTAGTGAACTTAAAGAACAAGGGTTGTGTCTTACTCATTTTCATACCTCTAGTTCTGAGTCAATGCCTATAGGATCTCAATAAATGCTTCACTAGAAGAAAGAGATCACTTAACACACAAGCCAGGCCACTTTTTCAAGGCTAGTTTACCAGGGCATGATGGATTATGGTCACACTCAAGAAGAAATAGAATTAAAAGCTATTTTGCCTTTTCTTATTCCTGATTCTCAGCTATAATTAACTCTGTTACTTAGAAGGTAAGATTTAGTTATATTGACTCTCCTGGTCAAATGACACCTAGTGGAACCTCAATCTCAAATCAATATCTGAGAAAATGTTTTCTGAAACTAGCCCCAGGTCTAACACAGACACTCTGTGGAGAATTAAATTCTGTACTTTTTAACAGATTATTTTGCTATAGTACTATAACCATTTTGCCACCTGCTAGCCCTCTAGATTAAACCCAAATATAATTAGAAATCATTTATGGGCCCAGCCTAAGGGCTGGTAAGTGGTGTGGCGATTGAGGGCGCTAGACTCCCACGTGGCTGACTGTGGTTCGAGTCCCGGACTTGGTGGCATCTTTCTCATTTTCCTCTCTTTCTTTCACTCTGTCCCTCTCTGGTCAAATTAAAACAAATGAACAAACAAATAAATAGTTAAATAACATAATTCTAAAAAATAAAGAAGAATTTATTGGCCCAGTTTAGATGGCATAGCCCATAGTGAGTTCACCTGCAGTGTTGGAAGCCACGTGGCTGACTGCAGGTTCAGATCCCTGGGTCATCCTGTAAAACACACCACCCTCAGGCACCCCCAAGGTCCTGAGGAGCTAGAGAACTGGGAAAAGAGGACTGTGGCATGAGAAGACCCTGGCAAGGGTGCTTTGCTTTCTCTTTCTCTCTCAGTAGCATGTGTCCACACATGCTCTCTAACATTAAAAAATTATTGATGAAATGAATAAAGTCTTTAAATGAAAGTTCTGTCTAAATAAGTTTTATTACTACTTGGTCTACCACAATTCACAATTACACCAATCAACTTTTGTTTTGTGGAAACACAGATAGCTCGATTAACTCCATTTTTCTGTGGGCTCTCCTAAAGTAGGTTAAAAAACAAAAGACAACATTCTGGAATAGGGTACCCTTGCTCTGTTCCTCTACCTTAAGAAGTCATTATCCTGGGGTCAGCAGGTGGTATGATGGTTAAGGTGGTAGACTCCCACATGGCCCACCACAGTTTGAGTCCTGGAACTGGCAGCTTAGAACTCATGCTAGCTGCATGCGCAGGCGTGTTCAAAATCCCCAGAGGAGAAGGTAGGATAAGGTATTGGGGTGTGGCCAAGACTACCACCACCACCCCCCTGTGGGGGCGGCAGTGATTTCTCACTTCCCTTCTCTCTGTCTCTCTCCGGTGAGCACATATGCCCTATAGCAAAAACTTAAAAAAAAAAAAATTTAAACTTGTTATCCCTGCCAGGAGAACATTTCTAATTTGTTTAAAATAGCTAAGATGAAATGATTAGATAATAGCTCAGAACTGAAAGGCGGTTTTGAAGAAAACATAGTGGCTGAAAAATATCTTCACCAGATACAAATAACAGAAAAAAAGAAAATTGCACTGACTGGTGCTCAGCCTCAGCATTCAAACATGACTTTGTGTTAGTGTGCGTGACCCACGTGACCAGCTCAGAGTCCTTTACACTTCTGCATAGGCTTCCCTGGGAACACTTGAGTGATGCTCTCAAAGTAGCTCCGACCAAATCCCCTAAGCTCCATTACACCGGGAGCAGGACTCTAGCCTGGCTTTGCCATCGCTGTCCTCTCGATAGTTCTGTCTGTGAACAGCTTGGCAGTAAGCATCATGTCTAATTCACCTTTGTGTTTCAGTTCATTTGTTTTTGTTCCTATTCATGATTCAAATAAAAGCCACACTATCTGGGACTCTCAAGCAGTTAGTTCTGTGGACCTTAAGCCTTTTAATCTATAGGCACTTTCTCAATCTCTTTTCTTTCTCCCCTTGCAATTTATTTGTTGGAGAAACAGATGATCTGTCCTGTAGAGTTGCTACAGTCTAGAGTTTACTGATGTCATTCCCATGGTAGGTTTCGCAAGTTTTTCAGTCTTCTGCCTATAAACTTCTATTTATGTCTAAGTCTTGAGCAGATTCAGACATTCTTCCTCCCTGTACTCAGCAGGGACGTCTCATACGTGCAGCTGGAAAGAGAGTTGTTTAAAAGGGATTGAAGATCAATGCCTGGCTATGTTCATTCACTAGGAATTGTAAAATGTTTGCATTTAATCATGAAATTCCTTATTCATTCATTACCCAGGGAGGTCTCAAGACACAACCTGGAACCTTCCCAGGTAGCCTCACAGAGCATCGTTTTACCACTGCCCCAGCATCCAGATCTGGAAGCTGGAAAGTCCAAGGTGGAGGGGCCTGCATCTGATGAGGACCTGCTTACTGTGTCATCCCATGGCAGAAGGGCAGAGAGAGAACTGACAGAGAAGTAGTCCAATTTCTAGCATAGAGACTGACCTGTAGTCAATGTTTTATAAAAATGTTTCTGCCTGGATTTATGAAAGTAAACTAGGGAGCTTCCAAGACGACTATATATGTATATATATATATATATAGAGAGAGAGAGAGAGAGAGAGAGAGTTAGCAGTTTTGTGTCTTGTTGTAATTTAGAACTCTTATCCAACAATATGTGAGAGTAAGGAGGCAGAAATGATTAAATTTATTTGATGAAAATACTGAAACACAGGGAGACTGTGTTGACCAATCACAAAGACGGTACGTGAAAGATTCAAGAATAAACTTCCATGATGTAAAGTGGAGTCCTAATCACGACACAGACTTGGAAAAGTTAGGAGGTCAATTGGGGCATAATTTCAGTAATCAATGGATCACAGAATTTACAGATTTAAGAAGCTTCACTTAAAAAAAATAGTTCTTCAATTTTAGAGAAAAATGATGAGTGGTTTTGTTTTGGCTGCTTTAGTCAGAGGCCTAAAGTTCCAGTAATTAGAATGATTCTGCATGGACCCTTGCCCTGTTGTAAGTCAAAATGATTAATCTTATTAACAAAGATTGAGTTATGCACTTTTGTGCATGGGATCTAGGTCAGACATACCAAGAAAAAGGCCAGGAAGGTGTGACTGTCTCAAGGGCAGTACTTCTCAATGTTGGCTATATAGAAACTTCATAATAAAGTTGTCAAGGTCACGAGCCCAGGTGAGATTTATCTCAGGCTCTGGGAGTGCACCTGAGATATCAGTAATTCTAACAGCTCTTTGGGTGAGCATTTAGCATATGAGCAGCAAAAGTTCAAAGCCATTTTACTGGGGAATCTTAACATTAATTTTGTGGATAGCAACCACAATGTTTTTAAAGGGTGGAATGGAAAAGAAGATGCAACAGTATTCTAGCCAGTTGTAGTAGTGCACACCAGATGCTGAGACCACATGAGATGGCTGAGTTCAATTCCCAGCCCACCCTGAAAAACAAATGAACAAACAAAAAGGCCAGCATGGTGGTACATGCTTGTAGTCTGGGCTACTCAGGGGGCTGAGACAGAAGGATCACAACACAGTGAGATACTGTCTAAAATAACTACACACATGTGCGTGTGCACACACACACACACACATACACACCTGCATGTGCACTGCATAATAAAAGTAGGGTCCATTTGTGAAACCTTAGTTTTAGTTTTGTGGGGAGCTGTGCCTGTGTTTGTGCCTGTGCTTGCTCCGTGTTGACATGCGAGGTTCTCTTATTATGTGTTGTGGTTCAGAATGTCCAATGAGTCCTGTCTGGGTGGGTGAGAATCTGCAGTCTCGAGTCTCAGCAGGCAAAGGCAGCATGGGAAACAGGTGGATGGAGCAGTGTTCACATTTTCTTCTCCATTTCACTGAGGACCAGGTTTGTGGATCAGTCATACATTAGATATGAGACTCACAGCGCTGGAAGAAGCTTACATTTTTGGTAATTGAGCCTCGTTTATTGGATAGACAAACCTCTCCAAAACAAAAGAGCTGTCTTAAAGTTGGTGGTATATGGGAAATTTTATTTTCAATGGAAAGCTATATATTGTCTATAGCACACTGTTCCAGGATACTGGTTTTAATTCTATGGAAGCTGTTTCACAACTTGGAAAATTATGAATAACTGAGAGAAACACATTATTGTGCATAGACATGAGAATCCTGCCTTATCCAGTAGACATTCGGCTGACTTTCTTTCTTGACACGGAAGAAGTCAGTGTTGCCTCTCCACGTACATTTGTTTCTGCATTCTTTGATTTATTGTAAATTTGTACTGCTGTGACTTTCCTTGAACTGTTTATAGCATCTGTGTAGCCCTCCCACAGTGAGTCAAGTAAAATATATCATATATGTTCATTTTTCCAACTCTCTAGGAGCCATAATTTTATCTTTTTTCAAGAAAAATTAACTTTGGGGGCCAGCAGGTAGTGTGGTAGTTAAGGTGCTAGACTCCCAACATGGTCAATTGCCATTCTAGTCTCAGACAAATTCACGCTGGGTGTGTGTACATGTAGGCCCAAGATCCTGAGAGGAGAATGGAGGAGAAGGGATTGTGGTGTGGCCATCCTCCCGGAGGTAATTTCGCACTTTCTCTCTCTCTGTCTTTCTGACGAGCACATGTATCCTATAGCAAAGATCACTCTAAATAATTAATTAATAAAATAATTTAAAAATTAACTTTAAATAGCAATAATTCTCTCTTTGGAACAATATATTAAGTCTCTTTTAAACATATAATAAGATTATACTATATATATATCTTTTAAATATGTGTGTGCATATATATATAATTTACATTTAATCATTATATATCCTTTTTTTTTTTTTTTTGGAGAGGTTTTCGCTATAGGGCGCGTGCGCTCGCCAGACAGACAGAGACATAGAGACAGAAAGCGAGAAATCACCCCCCAGGGGGGATGGTCACGCCACAATCCCTTCTCCTCCATTCTCCTCTTGGGATCTTGGGCACGCACGCACATGCGCCCGGCGTGAGATTTAAGACACCGGGTCCAAGACGCGAACCGCGGTCGACTATGTGGGAGTCCAGCGACATAGCCATTACGCTAACTGCTGGTTCCCAATCATTATATATCTTTACAGTGAATAACATGGTTTTTCCCAGCATGAATACAAAGCATATCAGTCAAGACAAAGACACTACCATATATATTATCAGCAGCAAATGACTCATTTTTGTGTCAATTAAATGTATTATTTGCCTTGTTTCCCTCTTCCTCACGTTCCTTCTTCCTACTACCAACTACCTATTTCCAGCCCCCTTACTATCGCTAGTATCTACAGTTGCCCTCCCTGCTATTATACTTTCCAGTCTTTCAGTTTCTGCTACAGAGCACAGACATTCAATATATATTGAGTGGGGACGTACAAAGTGTGTCTTTCATAATCTGGCTTGCTCTGCTTAGCATGGTAAGTCTCTTTATTTTGTAGCCTCTTCTTTCTATGGGCCTAATTGCCACCACTTCCTCACCCCATAGCATCCTAGCAACCTGCCATCCAGGCTCGAACAGGATCTGAAAACACCAGAGACTTCGGGCCTAGACCTAACCCTAGAAAATCATGCCCATGGCCAAGGTAAAATAATACCATGGTCTGTAGTTTCACGTACAAAAGAATACATGCTGATGACATCTTGGGAATCAAATGACATATAAAACTAGAAAACTGCTGAATTTACTAATACATTTTTTTTTCCTAATAGTCTCAACTTTCAGTATACTTTTCTAGTCATGAGCTTTATTTGTGTCAACAAACATTTATAGGGGTCTTTTCTTTTCTGGCACCATGATGGAATAGATTCACTGAAAAACTTCCTACAATACCTAGAAATTACATGAAAAATAAAAGATCCCCTTCAACACATAGCTAAGCTTAAAAGAAAAGAGGAAAAGCGATGCTGGGACAACTCCAGACCCACAGACAAAGAGGAGATATTTAAATACCTTACACCCTTCACATAATTTAACTCAAAATGGATTATGGATCTATGGGTAGAATACAAAACTAGAAAACTTCCAGAAGATAACATAGCTATTAAATTTTAGCTACAGCTTCAAAGATACAACTCATGAAAGAATAACCAATAAGATGAACCTTATTAAAATTAAAGCATTGTGCTCAGCAAAAGACACTGTCAAAATGATGAGAATACAAGCCATAAGTTGGAGAAAATATTTGCAAAAGACATATCTGGTAAATAACTGTTATCTGAAATAAACAAAGAACTCCTACAGCTCAACAGTAAGAAAACAGATTATCTAGCTAAAAGCTAAAAAAGATCTGAACAGACATCCTAACAAAGAATATATACAAATGGCAAATAAGCTTATGAAAGATGCTCAATATCATATGTCATTAGGGAACTGCAAATCAAAATGATCCCATACATATTTTAGACTGATCAAAATCTAAAATAGTGACAACATCAAATGCTGTTGAGGATGTGGAGCAGCAGGAACCCTCATTCATCGTTGGTGGGAATGTAAAATGACACAGACTCTTGGGTAGATAGTTTGGCAGTTTTTTTAAGAAAACTAAAAATATTTTTACCTTGGGATCTGGCAATCAGGGTCCTTAATATTTGCCCAAATGAACTGAAACCTGTACCCATACAAAAACCTACACATGAATGCCTATGCATTTTTATTCATAATTGCTAAAACTTGAAAGCAAACATGATGTCCTTCAGTAGGTGAATGGATAATAGATTGTGCTACATATAGACAATGTACTCTTACTCAGTGCTAAAAAGAATGATCCGTAAGCCATAAAAAGAGATAGGGGAAATTTAAGTGTACATTAATAACTGAAAGATGCCAATCTGAAGAGTCACCATAGAGTTTTTCCCACTGCCATTCTGGACAGGGAAAAACTATGGAGATGTTAAAAACTCAGGGATTCTCAAGCATGAAGTTCAGATGAGGGGAGGGATGCATTTTCTAATTTATGTATAATCATTATACATCTTTGTGGAGTATAGTGTAGCTTTTTAAAGCATGTAGATATATGGTGTGTAATAATCAAATCAACTATATAAACATATTTAGCATCTTTAGCATTTATCACTACATTAAATTATACACTTTTAAAATTTGTTCTAATTTCTTAGAGGTATATACTGAGTTGTCAAATTGTCAGTGATTCTTTTTACTGTAGTGCAGTACACAATTTTATAACCTATTTCACTTCTTTACATGTACTCTTGTGTCTGTTGATCAGTTTCTCCTGCACCCCTCCCCCCATGTAGCTTCCAGTATCTACCATTACTCTCTCTGTATGCTATCAAGTCCTTTAGCTTCCACTATGAGTAAGAACAGTTGGTATTTATTGAGAACATATAGTATCTGTCTTTCATAGCCTGGTTTATTGCACTTAGTATTATAGCATCTAGATTCATCCTCTTTAGCTCAAATTATAGGAATTTATTATTCTTTACTACTGAATACTATTCCATTGTGCATATGTGCCACATTTTCTTTATCCAGTCATCAGTTGTTAGACACTTAGGTTGATCCCATATGTAGCTATTGTGAATAATGCTGCAACAAACATGGATGTGCAAAGGTCTCTCCAACAGAGTGATCTCCTATCCTTAGGCATATATCCAAGAGTGGAATTACTGGGTCAAAAGGTAGTTCAATAAAATGTTAAGTTTTAACCACCAAAATATTGGGTCAACAAAAAAGTCATGACACATTTTTACTAGAAAAATGCATAACAATTTTTTGGCAACCCAATAAAATATAGCAAAAATAAAATGTCTGACTTCAAGTCACAATTTAAAAAAAAAAAAAGGATTTTTTTTTTAATTCACTGCCTGCCCCAGAAAAAATTCAGGAACGTTTTAAAAAATAAAGCATGAATAAATAAATAAAGGGCACAAAATAAAACTATAGAAATAAATCCAAATATATCAATAAATCACAGAAAATGTAATAAATCACAGAACATGCCCTGTAAAAGATATTGTCAGAGCAGAGTGACCATTGTGTGTGAAAGTCTGTACATGGCACAAGAGAGAGAAACTTAAGAAGCTGGGATAAACTGAAATTTCAGGCAAGTGACTATTCAGTCTTCAGTTCCATGAGGTAATCCGAAGGCAGAGATCATTCCAGGGTGTTACAGGAGCATTGACAGGAGGGGAGTGAGCCTCCCTGTGAGTCACAGGTCTTTGTGAGTAGCCACAATTACCAGATTAAGAGGCTCAGCATGATGACAGAGGGAACAGCCTGAGCTAACAAAACAGAGAAGAAAAACAGCATGCCGCTTATAGGAGAACAAGTAATTCCATGTTCCAGGAGTAGTACTAGTCTGGGAGGTGGGTTTTGATTGATGATGATCTGATAGACTCTTTTTATTTTTAACCAAATCATCTAATTTAATTTATTTATTTATAATTTGCCCACAGAGAGAGAGAGAGAAAGAAAGAGGGAAAGTGAGAAAGCAAACCACCAGGTCTGGGACTCGAACCAGGGTTGGCCATGTGAGAGCCACGTACCTTAACCATGCCACTTACTAGCCCTATTATTTTTTTAATTTACTGAGCACCTGCATTTTAGGCACTGTCCTAGGGGCTGAGGAAAATTAGAACTTTCTGCAAATTATTCTCTTAATTTTTATTTTCCGTAGAGGCTGTGTGCACTCACCAGAGGCAGAGAGACAGAGAGAGAGAGAGAGAAGAGAAAGCATCCCCTCATGAGAGACTGTCATGATGCAACCTAGTTATCTTCATTTCTCCCTCCTATTGGAATTTTGGGCACAAATGCACATGTGCCTGGCATGTTTTTCAAGCTACATGATCCAGGACTTGGACTGTGTAGTCAGCCCACAGAGCCAGCCCTTACTTTATTTATTTATTTATTTATTTATTTATTTATTTATTGTTTTGTTGCTATTTATTTCAGGTGTTTTGTTTTGTTTTGTTTGTTTTTTGCCACAGGACACACGTGCTCACCAGAGAGAGACAGAGAGAAAGAGAGAAATCATTCCTGGGGGATGACTATGACACAATCCTTTCTCCTCTATTCTCCTCTGGGATTTGGGGCACACATGCATACACATCTGGTGTGATTTTTCAAGCTATGTGGGAATCCAGCCACCTTAATCCCCATACCACCTGCTGGCCCTATTATATATCATTTCTAAGTGATGTTTTGCTTGTAGTTATTAATGGTAAAATTAGATTATGCTCTTGCATGTGTTTTTATCATTTGTATATTCTTAAAAATAAGTAAAAAGAAAAATTTTAAATATATCTGCCCATACACTATTTTGAAGACTTAGAAATCAAACTAGTGGCATTTCAAGATGGCATGAAAAAAGGCTATCTGCAGAACCGTCTACACAGATGGCCTTAGTGTCACATGGGTCTCAAAGCTAAAGGAGGTTGCTTGCTGCCGGCGAGTCCCTCACAGTTCAGGTATGACGCTGGCCGTGAGAAGTGGGGAAGCCAGTAGAATCTTTCTGTGGAAGCTTCCCAGGTCTTCTGAGAGGATCTTCACCTCATCCTTCTGGTATTTCCTATTGCCCAAGAAAGAAAATGTTTAATTCCTCTTATTCTTCAGTTCTGCCCCAGGCTAAGTGGAAATTTTATTGCTAAATCCTAGATACTTAGGATGCTCCTTTTCGTTTCTTCTTCTTTCTAAATTTTTCATTAAGAAACCTTATTCAGTAACCCCAGAGTTGGTTAAAGGCAAAGGGAAACTGGAGCTGGCAGGTGGCATGGTGGTTAAGGCTCTGGACTCCCACATGGCCAACAGCAGTTCAAGTTCTCGACCTGGGTCTTGCTTGCTTTCTCTCTCTCTCTCTCTCTCTCTCTCTGGTTCTCCGGTCAAGTTAAATAATAATAGTAATACTACTAATAATGAGTAAAATAATTTTTTAAAAAGTATAAAGGCAAAGGGAAGCCAAGATAGAGTGCCTCCCCCACAGTCAGTAATTTTACTCCTGTACTGCAGTCAGTCCTCACAGCCCTGGACTAGTAGCATTAGGATTCATAATATTTATTTATTGATCTCTATATATCAATAGAATCTTGTTTTGTCTTCACATCAGTATTACTGAAGTAGGTATATCATTCTCCGTGTTTTACAGATGAGAAACACCAAGACTTAGAGGAGTTAAGAGCATAATAAGAAAGTCATGGCATTCAGTTTGGACTTGCATTAGTCTTTCCAGTGGCCACATGTCTAACCGTGATGTGGTACTGCCTCGCTGCCAATTAGAGACTTTCTCTCCATTTTAGAGATGAGAGAACAGGGTGAAAATGTGCTCAGATCACACCTTTAATAAATACCAGGCTTTAGAACTGACTGTGTCTAATCTCTGATTCTGTATGCTCCGTCATCACCATTGCTGGTTGATGCAAAAAGCAAGTTTCCAGGTTAGACAATAAGGTCGACTCTATTTTTCTATTCTGGATCTACATGTAGGACTAATTTTGATATGTTGTCCTACAGACAGAGGCCAGTACCAAGCTACATGAGGATTAATTGGGATGAGCCCACACTTCATTATGACTAGAAAAGCTTGTCTGACCCAGACACTCGGAGACCACAGTGCTTCAGATGGACCAATGCTGAGTATATGCTTTCTGCTAAATATTTGCCTTTTCTCACTTTCTGCAGGATATTTTTTTTTTTATCTGCCAGAGGGTGCGAGCACTAGCCAGAGACAGAGAAGAATAAGAAGCACCCCCACCCCTATGGGGAATGTTCATGCAGCAATCCCTTCTCCATTTCTCCCTCCTTTCAGGATTTTGGACACATACGCACATGCCTAGGTGAGTTTTTCAAGCCTCTGGGTCTGGGACTCAATCCCAGCGCTTGGCCATTCAGGATCCGGCTGCCTCAACCACTGCCAACGGCTGGCCAATTCTTCCTGTGAGAGTGCAGCTCTGCTGCTTCTTTGAGTTTTTCTCACACTTTGTTTTTCTAATCTTTAGCCCAGTCAAGAACATGGAAGGACACAGGGCGCAGCAGAAAGAATTTGGGACTTTCATCAGACAGCCACGGTACTGTACCCATGACCTGTTCCAGACAGATCAGTGACACAGAGACAAGACACGAACAACTCCAGCAGAGCGCTGCACAGAAGTTATTGCAGGAGAAGCTCATTGATGGGAAAGGGTAGGACAGGACAGAGGGTGACTCAAGGCACTCATGAGTCCCACTCCACATTCCACCTGTCACCCACTCTGGGCTTTTTTTTTTTTTTTTTTTTTGAGAGATTTTTATTATAGGCTGCATGCACTCACCAGAGAGACAGAAAGCAAAAAAAATCAATCCCCGGCTCCCCCCTCCCCCAAGAGGGATGGCCGCACCACAATCCCTTCTCCTCCATTCTCCTCTCAGGAACTTGGGCACATGCACATGGGCCTTGAGTGGGTTTTAAGCTGCAGAGTTCAAGACTTAAACCATGGTCAACTATGTGGGAGTTCAGCAACGAAACCAGCATGCCATTTGCTGGTCCTGCCCTTGGCTTTCAAAAGGAATTCAGCTGGCTCCATGGCCTGGTAGTTAGGGCAGCCAGATCCCACATGGCCCATACTCGGGGTTCTAGTCCTGGATTGGTGGGTTTGGGAACATGCCAGTGTGTTTGCGCACATGCCCAAAATCTCTAGAGAGAGATGAGGTGGAGGAGAATGGATTGCAGCATGACCATTCCCCCTGGGGGATGAGGGCTGTCTCCTCTCCCTCTCATTCTCTGGTGAGTACATTGACCTAGCCAAAAACAAACAAATTTTTTTTAAAAAAGAAAGAAAAGAAATTTAAAGGGGCTACACTTGGGTCAGGAATTCATTCATTCAGTTTTCCCTAAGTCAGTGATTTTAGCAACAGCCAGCTGGGTTAGAGAGGGAAAACAGATGGTTTTTCTAGGTGGCTACAGCATGGAGCAGAGAAATGGAGGCCCTCAAGATGTTGTCAGCCTTTAGGTAACAGGGCAAGTCAGCTATATTCATGCACCATCTGCCCTAGCCTCATTATTCACTGTGTGGTCTTCACACCAGCTGCTGAGACCTGAGATCATATTAAAATGCAGATTCTCAAGGTCAAGCCCAGAACTACTGGTATAAAGTCTGTATTTTAATAAAAATCCTCCAAGATTCATATGCATACTGAAGTTGAGAATCTTGGTCTAGACCATCATAACTGACACTTCAAGCCTGAGTCTCTCAAGCTGTAAAATGGGAATAATAACCAGGGGATGCCATTTGAAGGGGTGATAACAAATGCCAAGGGCCTAGCACAGAATTTGACTCCCTGTAGGTAGTTAATAGGAAAGATCTGTTATGATGTTGTTGTTGATATTATTCCAACTCTCTCTAGATAGTATCCCATTGTGTGGAAATCTCATCTGTTTTTCTTCCTGTACTGGATTTTTCCCCACTAGTATACAAACATGTTGGGATTATTTTTGTCCCATCAGAATAATAAGCAAAACCCTTCTGATCCTATTTCATTTCTATCATAGCCACATTCCTTTTTCTCCCTCCCCTTATAGCAGAACATCTTGAAAGAGTTATCAGGACACACTCTCCTCATTTCTCTCCTTTCTTTCTCCCTTATATCCCTGCCAAGAAGATTTCTGTGCCCAACACTCCAGAACAGCATTTCTCAAAGACACTCAAGAGTACAGACAGCAGTGCTGGGTCTGGTACTTTCTTTTGTACTTGTAAACATTGCCAATCTGTAGGGTTAAGCACTTAGCCCAGTTATTTTGTCCTCTGTCTGCAATTACTCCCTGGTGATCTTAGTCAATCTAATGGCTTTAATTATAATATAATGTGTAGGTGATGACTTCTAATTGTTCCGTAGCCTGGACTGGACCTTTACCTTAAACAGCGAGTTTGTATATACAACCACCAACTTGCCATCCCTGGAAATTCACATAGCTTACTTTCTCACTTTCTTTACCTCATTACTCAAAAAGTCACTCAATGAGACCTGCCCTGGGCATTCTAAACTTCCAACTGTTGGGTCATCAGAAAAGTCATGACGTATTTTTCCATGTTTTTATATGCAAAAATGCATGATGACTTTTCTGATGACCCAATATTTGTCTCACTCCACACAAAAACCCACATCTTCCTTTCCTGTTTCATTTCTTCTTCTTAGCACTTAAGACTATCTAGTATATTATTTTTAATTGTGTCTCTTAATTATTGTTTCTCCTCCCACCCTCACTCACATATAAGAGCCATGAGACAAAGATTTCTGTTTCCTTGGTTCTGAGCCAAATCCTCTATGCTTAAAGTGCATGGCATATAGTTGTGGCTCAGTAACCACTAAGCAATTGTAGACCCTGATTCTATTGCTGAAGGAACATGGGTGCAGAATGGTGCTGCCATGGTCACAGAGTTAGTTGCAAAGCTGGAATTAAATGCTCATCTGTCTGACCCCAAATTTCTTATGCATGCCATACATCATCTACTGCCTATATTTGAAAGAGTTGGTGCCAGCTGGTGGCATGGTGGTTAAAGCAGCTGGATCCCACATGATTGACTGCCCAGTTCAAACCCCAGACCTAGCGGCTTAAAAAACACACTGTGTGTGTGTGTGTGTGTGTGTGTGTGTGCACACGCACGTGCACGTGTGCGCATGTACAAACCCAAATCCCAAGAGAAAAATGGAGAAAAGGGATCGAGTCATGGTCATCTCCCTTTAGGGATGCTTTCTCACTTTCCATCTGCCTTTTTCTGGTGAGTGCATGCACTCTCTAGCAAATTAAAAGAGAAAAAGTATGGTTGTAGATGACCATTTCATTATTCAGCTTTCATTCTGGTAAATGATGGGATTGTGGAGACTCCATGCAGGACTACTTTCTCTAAAAAACAGGCTAACTTGTGGACAAATGATTGGCAAGTGTCAGGATGACAGCCCACCTGAGGCATTGTATTTTCAAATAGTCTGTTTCAGAGAACTGAAATCCAAGCAGAAAGGGAAATGTGTAATGCTTCCATGTCCTTCCTTCCTGTCACTGCCTTGTTCCTCTGCCCTCACAAACAGTTTTAGAATAATCTTCCCAACAGAAAGAGCAGAGGAAATAGATGTGTCACATTCTGTAGTTCCTCTGGTAAGGCCGTGGAGGAAAGGGAACTCTCCTACAGTGTTGGTGGGAATGTAAATTAGAACAGCTAAGAACACTATGGAGATTCTTCCAAGGCCTACAAATAAAACTACCATATGTTCCAGAAATTCTACTGCTGGGTATCAACCCAAAGAGTAAGAGAATGCTCAGTTGGAAAAGTGCATGCACGTCAATGTTTACTGCAGCATTATTCACAATAGCTAAGACATGGAACCAACCCAAATGTCCATGACCAGATGAATGGATTGAGAGAGTGTGATACATATATCCTATGAAATACTACTCAGTGATAAAAAACAACGACACCCTGAAATTTGCTAGAAAGTTCCTGGACAGGGGGCTGGCAGGTGGCGTGGTGACTCAGAGTGCTAGATTCCCACATGGTCAACCACAGTTCAAGTCCTAGACCTGGTGGCTTTCTTTCTCTCTCTCTCTGTCTCTCTCTGGTCAAAGTTAAATAAATGCATACGTACACAGGTACATACATACATACATAAAGTTAAATTTAAAAAATACTAAGTGCATGAACATGGAAGATTTACTGCTAAGTGAAGCAAGCCAGACTATGAAAGAGAGGCATGGTATGTCCCGCCTTAATATATACGAAATATCTGCACTCTGTGACAGAAACTGAAGTAGTGGATGGTATAAAGGCATGGAGAGCAACTGTGGATACCAAA
>NW_006159692.1:1408176-1421908 GCF_000334495.1 Tupaia belangeri chinensis
CAGGAATGCAGGGGAGAAAAAAAAGGATGGAAAACATGTAAGAAACACAAAATGGAAAACTATTTGTTGAAGAATAAAAAAGAAAAAGATTTTTTAGTTGCCAAAATCTAGAAATAAATGTCCCTTAACTGAGGCATGGATAAATAAATATATTGTTCATTTGTACATTCCATTCTACTCAGTAATTTTTAAAAAGAACAAATTATTGATATATACAGCAACATGGATAAACCTCAAATGTATTATGCTAAATGAAAGAAGTCAGACCCGAAAGACTATATTCTCCACTCCTGCAGCAAAATTGTAAGAATAGAGAACAAAGTATCATTAAAGGATGGTGGAGGTTTAATTATGAAGCAATAGCACAAGGGAAAATTTGGGGCAGGGGATGGAATTGTTTTGCATTTTGGTTTTGGTGATAGTTACCTAACTATCGTTTGCTAAAACCGAATGAAGTGTTTACAGTGTAACTGGGAAATATATTGTGAGTTTGGTTTCAGATCACTTCAATATAGCAAATACCACAATAAAAAAAAATAGGAAATAAGTAAAGAGTGCTTTAGAACACCAGGAAAAACACCTGCTTGTATTCTGAGTAGAGTCAGAGGCAATAACCTTGCTCCTTCCAGCCCCTGCAGTTGCAGCAATTGAACTCATGGAAAGCGAGCAGAACTTGTGCAGAAGTGTTCCTCCTTACTCTGCCATTTTCCCGCAGTGCTACCTGTACTTCTCCAAGTGTCACTTTCCTTAGCTCTAAAATGGAGATAAGATCTCTCCTCTGGAGAGATGCATCAACTATTAAAGATAATGTACACAAAGGGGATAGGGCAAGGATTACAAATTGTTGTGAAAGTCAACTCGTGTGTGACTAAATAAAACCAGATCTCATTGTAGGATTTGTTGCTCTCTGTGCACTCCAGCAGTCAGGTAGATGGCTGGCTTCCTGGGAAGAAAAGCAAAGAACAGCATTTACAAAGTCCCGCTGTGTGCCGTGTTGTTGCAAAAACACTTGGCACGTATCATCTCTAGTTCTCACAATGACACTGGAAGATCAGCGGCATTGGTTCCACTCAGAGATCACAAAAGCTTAAGAACTGACTCTGGATCATTCAGTTAGTAAATGACAGAAGGAGGATTCAAACTCAAGCTTAATTCCAAAGAGCCCAATATTTGTACCAGAGAGAGAGAGTCTACCCCCTCCCAAAAAATCCTGCCTGTTCAAAATAACTCTTCCTACCTCCATCCTCTACTACCACCACACACACACACACACACATTTGCCTATAATAGACTCTCTCAGCCTTGGAAAATATAATCACCTAAACAAGAAACAGAAAATGCATATCCAATCTAAGTAATTTTATTTTCTTAGGTGTTTCCTCTCATTTTGTACTCTCGTCCTGATTCCACTGCCCACTCAGATGTTCAATGCCTCCCACTCAAAGCATTACAATTTCTTCTTAGCTCGTCTCTGTGCCTCCAGTTTTCCAGCTGCACAGTTCATCTTCATATAGCTGTCAGATTGGCAACTAAACACAGATGGGCTTGGGGACCAGCAGTTACCATAATGGCTATGTTGCTGGACTCTCATGTAGTCGACTGCAGTTCGAGTCCTGGACCCAGTGGCTTAAACTCACACCAGGCACGTGTGCGTGCGTGCCCACGATCCCAAGAGGAGAATGGAGGAGAAGGGATTGCGGTGTGGCCATCCCCCCTGGGGAATGATTTCTCGCTTTCTGTCTCTCTGTCTCGCGGGAGTGCCCCCACCCCCTAGCCAAAAAGAAAAAAAATACACACACACACACACACACACACACACACACACAAATGGGCTTTTCCTTGTTCTGAATTATTTCAAAGCTCCCAAAATCTTCCTACATACCGTGCAACCACCTTTCCAAGCTCACCTCCTGCCACATCTATTACATACCCTTTGTTTCTGTCATAGTGAGTTTCATATTATTCTCCAAATGTGTGCCCAAACTGTTCTATAAACTCAAGTGCTCTTCTCTGACCAGCAAACTCTTTCTCATATTCCTGGTCACCTCTGCATATGGGAGTATGCTTGGGATCAGATTTTGAGAAACTACTTAGCATAAATTTTCAAAATGCTTGTATCTAAATCTAAATTCTTAAGTTCCATCTTTAGGAATTTACTTTACAGACATTTTCAGAGATAAAACACAAATATGTACACTGCTGTTTGATTGTAATTCTTTCAAGATGTGCACAAACTCAATGTCCAACCCAAGGGAATGCATTATAAACTGGCAGTTGTCCTTCTCCGGCAGCCGCCCTATTTCATTCCTATTAGAATCTTTTCTTTTCTGTTAAAACTTTTGCATCTCAGGACAGGTCTCTTAGAGATCTAGACCTAAATAACCTAGAATTTGAGACCAGCAGACGGCGGAAGGATTTC
This sequence comes from Tupaia belangeri chinensis, assembly GCF_000334495.1. NCBI lineage: Eukaryota > Metazoa > Chordata > Mammalia > Scandentia > Tupaiidae > Tupaia > Tupaia belangeri. The sequence continues at coordinate 1,410,596 of NW_006159692.1, forward strand.
TCGCTTTCTGTCTCTCTCACTCACTCCTCCTGGCGAGTGCACATGCCCTATAGCAAAATCCTCTGGGGGCGGGGAGGGGGGACCTAGAATTTTACACCCTCCAGCTCAACTTCCCTATCCTATAGCAGAACTCCCTGCAGGCAACTTGCTCTCTGGAAGCTTCTTTTGAGCAGCACTAACCTTGTCAGTGAACTGGCATTCCTCCTCAATATTATAGTCAGTCCCTCTACAGGCCACTTCTTTATTCTCACTTCAAGTCAGCCTCTCTGAGACTGAACAAACTTAAGTAAAAACAAGAAGCCCCAACAAAGTCCCTCAGTTCCTCTTTGGCAACCTGTTTTCCAGGACACGCTTCCTGCCTGCGAGCTGTAATCTTTCTTCTTTCTCTTAATAAACTCTCAACTTCACTATTCCTTCTCTGTGTCCATGTCTCTAATTCTTCATGAGGTAAAGAATCAGGTTCACTGCTGTTACTACATTAGGTACTAGGCTCACGTGCCCCAACTTCCTATATCATCACTTTTCTGCATCAGGAGGAGAAAAGATGATCTTACAACAAAACAGAAAAAACTGCATCTTCAAAATATATACATCTGGCAATTAGAGAAGAGAGTCAAATAAAAGGCATCCAAATAGAAAAAGAAGTGAAATTATCTCTATTTGCAGACAATATGATGCTATACATAGAAAATCCAAAAGAGTACCAAAAAACATCCTGGAACTGATAAATGAATATAGTAAAGTGGCAGGGTACAAAAGCAACATATAAAAATCTATAGCATTTTTAATACACCAACAATAGACAAATTGAGACAGAATTTTAAATAATATCATTTACAATAATCACAAAATCAATAAGATATCTAGGAACAAACTTTACCAAAGATGTCCAAGATCTTTACAAGGAAAACTATGAAACACTAGAAAAAGAAATTTAAAATGATATAAAAAATGTGGGAAAACATTCCATGTTCCTGGATAGGAAGAATTAATATAATCAAGATATTGATCCTACCCAAATTAATCTACAAATTTAATGCAATTCTGATCAAACTACCAGAAGTATTCCTCACAGAAATAGAAAAAAATAACCACAAAATTTGTCTTGAATCATACAAGGCCCCATATTGCCAAAGCAATACCACACAAGAGAAATAAAGTAAGAGGCATCTCACTCCCGAATCTCAAAACATATTACAAAGCTGTGATAATTAAAACAGCATGGTATTGGCACAAAAACAGACAGGTAGACCAATGGAATAGAATTGAGAATCCCAAAATAAATCCTGAAACATAAAGTCAACTGATCCCTGACAAAGGGCACAAGAAAATCCAGTGAGAAAAAGAAAATCTCTTCAGCAAATGGTGCTTGGAGAACTGAATATCCACCCGAAGAAGAATGAAACTGGATCCTTATCTCTCACCACTAACAAAAATTAACTCAAAATGGATTAAAGATCTAATCATAAAATCTCAAACAATAAAATTACTGGTGAAAAACACAGAAAAAAATCCTTGGAGATCTTTAAGTAGGCAAAGACTTCTTAAAGAAGGACTCCAAAGCACAGGCAATAGTCCCAGAAATAGGCAAATGGAACTACATTAGCCTGAGAAGATTCTGCACCACAAAGAAACAAAAAGTGGAGTGAGAAGACAATCCTCACAGTGGGAGATTATATTTGCAAACTATACCTCAGATAAGGGACTGATAATCAGAACATATAAAAAAACTCAAGCAGTTTACCTGTAAAAAAGAAAAAAAGATCAATCCGTTTAAAAGATGAGAATATGAGCTGAACAGATAATTCTCTAAAGAAGACATATGAATAGCCAAAAAGTATATGAAAACATTCTCAACACCTTTTAATGTGAGGGACATGAAAATCAAAACCACAATGAGATGCCACTTAGAAAGGGGGGTAAAAAAAAAAAAAAAAAAAAAAAAAAAAAAAAAAGATACATGCTGGAGAGGCTGTGGTGAAAAGGGGACTCTCCTATACTGTTGTAAGAATCCAAATTAGTACAACCACTTTGGAGAATGATATGGAGATTCCTCCGAAACCTATAAATAGAACTACCAGATGACCCAGTAATTCCACTTCTAGGTATTTATCCAGAGGATAGAAAACCCTCAGTTGGAAAAGCTTGCACATCCATGTTTATTGTAGCATTATTGCAATCACTAGGACATGGAATCAACCCAAATGTCGAAAAATATCCATGATTGGATTGAAAAAAAATGTGGCACATGCACTCTATAGAATACTACTCAGCCATTAAAAAAAAAAAAAATAATGAGATCCTGACGTTTGATACAAAGTGGATGAATATGGAAGACTTAATGCTATGCAAAGCAAACCAGAGTATGAAAGAGAGACTTTGTATGTCCCCACTCAATATACATGGATTGTCTGTTCTCTATAGCAGAAACATTTGGAAGGTATAGTACCAGGGAGGGCGACTGCAGATACTAGAGATAGTAAGGATGGGGTAATACGGGGAGGGTAGGTAAGAGACGGAGGAAGGGGAGTTAGAAGAGAAAAAAGTATGTTTAATTGACAAAAAAAAAAAATGAAAGCTATTTGCTGAAAATAATGTATATAGTAATATATTTTTCTTTATTGATATACATGGTATTCATGCTAGAAAAAACAATGCAGAATAAACTGAAGTTGGAATAAGAAGTAGTAAACCTCAAAACTCATGTTAAGTACCAATTCTATAGGTAATAACATCTAATCTATTTCTAATTTGTTTTAAATAATTATTTATTTAATTTTTATTATTATTATTATTATTTTAATTTGCTATAGGCCATGTGCCCTCACCAGAGAGACGTAGAGAGAGAGAAAGAAAGTAAGAAAGCAAGCCCACAGGCCTAGCACTGAAACTGCAGTCAACCATGTGGGAGTTCAGTTTCCTAACCATCATGCTAACTGTTGGCCCCACTAATTTGCCTTTTACATAAACTTTTGCTTTAGAAAATAAACGTTTAAGATTCTCACATAAACTAGAAATATACTAGTACTATACGATTTGCAATAGCAACAGATAGAGAGATGACAGATAAATATCAAATCAATGATCCATAGTAAAGACTTTTACCAGCAGTTTAAAAGAATAAGGTAGTATGAGTTACGTGACCTAGTAGTTAAAGGAGCTGGGTATCACATGGCCAGTCACTTGGTTCAAATTTTGGCCCTGGTAACTTGAAAGGCATGCCAAGTGCCTATGCGTACACAACTAAAATGCCAACAGTATGGAGAAATGAGGAAGACAGGATTGCAGCGAGACCATGACCCATTGGGGAATGTTTTCTCCTTCTCTCTGTCTCTCTTTGGAGAGGGCATATGCCCTCTGGTAAATTTTTTAAAAATAATAATATAATTGTATATATTGACTTAGAAGATCTCCAGGATCTGTATCACTGTGGGGAAGACACAATTGTAATAAAGTATGTATAGTATGGTAGTATTCATGTTTTTTGAGATATTTTTGCCATGGTGCATGTGTGCTCGCCAGAGAAACAGAAAGCGAGAAATCACCTTTCCCTCCACTTCCCTGCCAAAGTTATGGCCATGTTGCAATCCCTTCTCCTCCATTCTCCTCTCAGGATTTTGGGTATGCACACACACACACACCTGGTGTGACTTTTAAGGCGCCAGGTCTGGGATTCGAACCAGAGTCGACTATATAGGAGTCCAACGACGTAACCATTACACCATCTGTTAGTCCCAGTAGTCATGTTTTTAAAGTCCACAAAATAACACTCTTCACTTTAATGTATAGATAGATGGGTAAAAATTTGATTCTTATAAAATTGTTATTTGTGGCCTACCAAAAAAAACAATTTACATGATCTAATCTAATATTTGCAGCACAAAATATACAGAAGGATATATGTCAACTAATAACCATGAGTTTCTCTGACAAAGAGATTAGGAATAAGATTTGGGGCCAGGGCCAACAGAAGGCATGGTGGTTAAAGCTTTGGACTTCCACATGGCCACCTGTGGTTTGAGTTCCAGACCTGGCTGCTTACTTTCTCATTTTCCCTCTATCTCTCTCTCTGGTGAGTGCACTACCCTATAGCAAATTAAAATAATAATTAAAAAAATTAAATATAATTCTTTAAAAAAAAGAGTTGGTGCTCAAGGTGACATTTTGATTATCTGAATTATTTGTTTGTGAGTATACATGCATTACTTATATAATTACATAAAGGTGAAATTTATGCTTAATAATGAAGAATGAAAAAATGGACAGGTAGACAGGCAAGAAGGAAAATATGATTTGGGCTCTAGGTCTAGAAAAATTGGGAGGTGATGGGGAGAAGGAAAAGGGGAAGTTTGAGGGCAGAGACACTGCCTAAGAGGGATGACTCAAGAGAATTTCAAGGCAACATCGCTTTCATTCTCAAACCCCAGACACGTCTCGGATAATTCCTTGTAATATTAAGTAAAGATGTGAATTATGTTCAATTAATTCAGCAAAAAATAATAAAGGAACAAAGACCCAAAGTCACTTGCTCTCATTAGGCAAGAGGAAGCCAAAGTTAGAAAGGAAGCTGCCTGAGATCAGTGCCATAGGCTGAGTTTCAGATCGTGAGTCACATGTGAAATGTTCATTGCTCCCAGAGGATTAATTATGAAGGCAAGACCGAGGACAGGTGTGCTCTGCACAGGAAATCCTGAAACAAACTTGTGGGTTGACAATGCATTATCTTGTTAGCACTGCTCCATCTTAACAGAAGTAATCGAGCTCTGTGGGATAATAATGAGCATGGTTTGTTCCAAGCATGTTTATTTTATTTAACTTTATTTATCAATCATTATTATTATTTGTTTTAATTTGACCAGAGACAAACAAAAAGAGAGAGAGAGAGATAGCAAGCTGCCAGTTCCGAGACTCAAACCGCGGTCACATAGGAATCCAGCATCTTTAACTACCACGCATGTTTATGAGTGACTGAGGCCCAGAAACACAAAAGTATTCCAGGGTGCTCAAATTCAGTAGTTCTTTTATTGAGTTCTGAGAGGAGGAAATACACTGTTGTGAATCTTAAAGAGTCTTTTTATTGGCTTGACCCAAAAAAGCAGGATATCTGGAAGCAGGGCTTGAAGTTTATCAGTGAGTTTAGAAATTCTTACATCAGTATTAACAATTGGTTAAATACATAAGTCTTTGTGTCAAAGAGACTTGAAGTCAGTAAAAGAGAATGTCTGGATTGGATTGAGATGTAATTAAGAAGACCTTGCTGGGTATCAGGTGACATTATGCCAGGGCCAGGACATAAGAAGTTGTCCACAATCACTAAACCAAAGCAGTCGCTTACAGCAAGGTTATTTTTAGATGTGACCTCCAGATTGCTTGCAAAATATCTTAAAATAGGAAGAGTAGTCAGAAATTTGTCCTTGATCTAATTTTAATGAGTTTGCTGATGCCTATCATAATGTCAAAGGGGCAGAAAAAAACTAGAATGAAAAATTCTGCCCAGGTGAGTCAGTGTTGGACTCACCCTTTGGGGCCCACTGACTGAAGTTAGATGGTGTTGAACCACAGAGAGCTTGAACATAGACTGCCAAGATCGCAGTTCTTTCCCCAGCCTCTCTAATTCAGCCATGTGAACTGAGGCATCACAGTTCTCTTTGGGTCTTATTCCTTCAAACATAAATGAGGGATCCAGGCTGGGTCAAATGAGTTAATTTCAATTCCATGTCAGCAGGTGGCATAATGGTTAAGGTGCTGGACTCCCACATGGCTAACCATGGTTGGAGTCCCATACCTGGTGGCTTGAAACATGCCAAGTACATGTGTTTGCATGCCCAGGATCCCAACAGGAGGAATGGAGAAGAGATTACAGCATGGCCATCCCACCTGGGGGTGATTTCTCACTTTCTTTCTCTTTGTCTCTCTCTGTCCCTCCAGTGAGCACACAAATCCTATAGCAAAAACAAAATTAAAAACAAAAAAACCTCTCAAAAGAAAGCATGATGAATAATTAGGGATACTATATAGTGTGGGAGGAGGATAGGAAATAGGGAAGGGTGAGAGGACGGGAATCAAGAGGAAAAAGAAAAAAGCTATACATTTAAGGAATAAAAAATGGAAAATTATCTGTTGATAATGTGTACGATAATATTTTAAACTAGACTAATATACAATGTATTCATGCTAGGAAAATGTATTTTGCAAGTTGTAATGATACACAGTAATTGAATGTAGAAAAAATTGTATAAAAATATATAAAAACAAACTTTTTGGGGACCAGCAGATGGCATAATGGTTAGGTTGCTGGACTGACACATAGCAGACCTTGGTTCAAGTTCTGGCTGGACCTGATGGCTTAAAACTCACACAAGGTACATGTGTGTGCATGTCCAATATCCCAATAGGAGAATGGAGGAGAAGTGTTACAGTATGACCATACCCCCTTGGGGGGTGATTTCTCACTTTCTGTCTCTCTGTCTTCCTCTGTCTTTCCAGCAAGCACACGTGCCCCTACAGCAGAAATCTCTCTTAAATAAAAACAAAACTTTTTTTAAGGTTTTTGCCATATGGTGCATGCATTTGCTGGAGAAAAGAGAGACAGAAAGAGACAATGAGAGAGAAAATAAGAAATCACCCCCTGGGGGGCGGGGGACAGCTTTGTAGCAATCTCTTCTCCTCCCTTCTCCTCCTGGGATTTTGGGCACACACACACACTAGTGCCCCACATGATTTTCAAACCACCAGGTCGAGAACTCAAATCACAGTCAGCTATGTGGGACTCAAGGGCTGAATCACTCCACCCCTGCTGGTCAGATCCCTCGTAACAAAATTTTAAGTGTACCATATAGTACCGTTCACATATACACATTGTTCTACAACTGATCTCTAGAGGTTCTTCATCTTGCATGCTTGAAATTGCATACTGAATGAGCAGTAACGGCCCATTTCCTCCTCCCGCCAGCCCTGGGCAGCCACCGTTCTCCTCTTAACTTCTATGTGTCACATTACTTTAGATATTAATGTAAGTGGAATCATGTGGTCTCTGTCCTTTTGTGATTGGTTTATTTCACTTAGCATAATGTATACAATAAACACACACATACACAACATTTTTAAAAATTCATGTACCTGTACATAGACCTTTCAGCTGCATCTATATCTTGGCTATGTGAAAAATGTTGCTATGAAAATGGGCATACAAATATCTTTTCAAGATTGCTTTCAGTTATTTTGGATATATATCCAGAAGTGGAATCTCCATACTGTTTTCTACACTGGCTGTACCACTTAGCAAGAGTGTTCAAGAGTTCTGGTTTACAATAAATAATACCATCACTTGTGTGATGTGTTGATTATTCATTCCAGTACATTACAACAATTTTCTATTACTCCTCAGAAACCTGAGAGTTTTGAGGGAAGTGCTATTTTTATCACCATTTCACAGGTGAGGAAATTAAGAATTGAAATTATAACCAAGCCCACACCTAATATGCAGCGCCATTCTCGGACAAAGTCTGTCAGGTCTGAGTACCCAGAGAGTAGGAGTTATGCCACAGGGGGAAGGAGAGGACCTCCAACACTTTACCTCTTTTCATTTTCGCCTAAAATCAGAGGAGGGAAAGAATGAGAAGAAAGACTGAAGATGAGACGTTGCAGGTGGGGTCAAGTGTGGGAACAGGCTGGACTCAGTGCTATATGGATGAGAGTGACATGCAAGCTCAGGAACTGCCAGGGAGCAGTAAGAGGAGACCCTGGGAGGTTGCAGGTGGGAATTTCCTTAAAGGATAAGGGAGACACAGGAGAGCAGAAACCAGCTCACCCTCTCCCATCCAGTTATTTTCCTGGGGTTATGCTGTACGAAATAATCTCTAAACTCCAATCCACTAACACTCCTCAATGGATGCCATTTGATATAGAAAGTAAGGCTATATACAACATGGGCAAGAAATTTATAAATTACATAATATTTAATGAGCATTTATAGCTAAGCCAGGTGTGGGTCATAAATGCAAGATCTATATGTTTCAGACTCTTGGTTAAGGTTATTTAAAAAAAAAAAAAACATTCTTGCAACTAAAAGTAATTGGTTCCATATAAACTAATTATCCTGTGTTTCTTTTGAAAATTTTGTTTATTTATTTAAATTTGACCATAGAGGGACTGAGTGAGAGAGAACGGGAAAGAGAGAAAGCAAGCCACCAGGGACTCAAACCATAGTTGGCCATATGGGAGTCCAGCACCCTTAACCACCAAGTCACATGCCAGCCCCTAATCATCCCTTGTGTTTATTTTTGCAAGATATTCAATAAAATAAATTCACAAATTTGAAATAACTTTTTTTGTAGTGCTTGAGACCCAATCATTAAGAACCTGATGGTGACATTAGCTCTGTGCCTCTAGGGAAATCTCTTAGCCTTTTGAGTTACAGGCTTTTTATCCACCTTCTAAAGCAGGATAATGAAATATTTCTTGCCTCTGTCATGGAGTTCTTTCGAGGATAAAGTTAAAAATAATGCAATATGTGTGAGAATTGTTTCTAATGGATCAATAATACAAAGATATGAACATAAGGCTACGTTCCATTTAATACAGAGCTACCTGGTGCAAATTTCTTAACTGTTCTAAATCTCAGTTTTTTCATCTGTCATATGAGAATAGCAACAGGACTTTGCTGAAAAGATTAAAAGAGATAACGTAGGTACAGATTATGTAGTGTCTGTAAGCAAAACTTATACTAGCTCATTGTTTCAGTATTGATTGAATGCTTATTACAGGACTAAGGATAATCCTTGAATTGAAGAGATTTATATTACAATGGAAGGAGACAGGCAATACACAGAAACAAACAAATGCGTATGTCAAGACCAAGAGATGTAACCATTAAAACTAAAGAAAAGAGGGTGATGGGGGTGATAGAGGTGTCAGGGTGTATCAGATCATTGGAAAGGTCTTCTTATGCGGTGTCATCTGGGCAGAAACCTGAAGAAAGTGGGAGAATGAACCATGGACTGTCTGGAAGAACAGGATGCACTCAGCAGAGGAAAGAGCGAGAGCCAATGCCCAGTGGAAGGAGTGTATCTGGCATTTTCTGAAACAGCAAGGTGGTTGGCATGACTGGAGGGTGACATACAAGTGGGAGTTACAGGAAATGGTTTTAACAGAAGCAGGGAGGGAGCAGGGCAATATAGCACCTGCTACACTACAAAAAGGACTAGAATTTTGGTATAAATGAAATATGACGCTCTTAAGAGATTTCCAGCTCAGACACAGTGGGAAAAAGGGGGACACGTGAAGAAGCAATAAGAACCCATGTGAAAGACAGTGGTGAGCTAGACTAGGGTAGTAACAGAGAAGTGCTAAGGCCCTGGATATATTTTTGAAGGAAGGGCTGATAGAATTTATTGATGGATCAGATGTGGTATGAATGAGAAAGAAGAGTTCAGCATTTGTTTTTTTAACTGAGCAAGTGGAAAAAGAGAGGTGTTATTTACTGAGATGGGAATGACTTTAAAGGAGCAGACTTGGGTGAAAATGAAGCAAAGGAGAGTTTGGTTTTGGCTTATCGTGGTGGGAGATAACTATTGGATACTAACCTAAAGATGTCCAGGAGGTATCTGGATATCAAAGTTTTAAGTCAGAAGGGAAGCTGAGGTTGTAGATACAGATTTGGAAATCATCCACCAAGGGACTGGATACATTTACTTAAAGGCTCTGTGTTGATAAGAGAAGTAAAGAGATCTGAGAATGGAAGACTGTGGTTACTAAGCTGGTGATGTCATTTAGTGAGTAATTTTATGTCTTGAGTTCATGGTTTGTTTCAGAGGAAATGTTGGGATGTGGTAATGTGGATATGAACCACTTCCTTTCTTATCTTTCTATTTTGATTCTTTTTTTATAGTAAGTTTTTAATCTTAGTACAGGCCCCCAACTCCTGGACGATGAAACCGAAAATGTAAAGCATGAGGGTTTTTGTTTGTTTGTTTTTGTTTTTATTTGAGAGGTTTTTGCTACAAGGCGCGTGCGCTCGCCAGACAGACAGAGAGAGACATAGAGATAGAAAGTGAGAAATCACCCCCCGGGGGGATGGTCACGCTGCAATTCCTTCTCCTCCATTCTCCTCTCAGGATCTTGGGCATGCACGCACACGCGCCCGGCGTGAGTTTTAAGCCACCGGGTCCGGGATGCGAACTGCGGTCGACTACGTGGGAGTCCAGCGACATAGCCATTATGCTAACTGCTGGTTCCCAAGCATGAGGTTTTCATGACTTCAAAACAACTAAATAAATAAGGGAGGAGAAAGAAGTCATGGTCCCCATTCTCTAGAGTAACTATTACTATTTGAGTACTTGTGTTTGAAGGTCACTTTTTGTATATAGATATAGTTTTATAACATGAAAAAATGCTATTTAGCAAGTTGTTTTTAAATTTATAAAAAAATCTATGCTCTTTTTGTCAAAAAATGTAGGTCAACTCTTTTTTTAATGGCTGTAAAATCCATCACATGGAACCACCATAAGCTATTTACTCAATCGACTACTGTTAAGTTTTTGTATTTTTCTCTATTTCATGCAATACAGTGTTGACTTATATACAAATTTTGGCAGAGGTATGAGGATAGTTATAAAGATAACTTTTAGAACTAAAAGATTTCATCAACACATTTTTTTCTAACCAACTGAGTTTTATTTGTTGCATAATAAGCTACCTAACATCTTTCAGCTAAAAACCACTAAATTCGAATAAAGATATTACGAAATGAATTAGAATCCCAATTAAAAATTCGCTTTAGGGGTGGGAACACAATTCTACTTAATTAAGAAAAACATTTTTATAGACCATAGTTTCATTTATTTTTAACACTCAGCAGGCCATGAATTCACAGTGAATAGGTTCCAGTAGCTCAGGCTCCTTCCCATTGGTTCTCACACAGTGTGCTTCTCTGGGTGGAGTAGGCTGGCACTTCAGTTGAACCCAGGTCTCTCTCTCTTTGGTTTCCTTCATTTTCTGGTCATTTTCCTTCACATTTTAGAAAACTATCTCTGCATTTAGTATGCTTAATATGCCCAATACCCACATTAATTCTTTTGGCAAGAGTCTTGCCCTTAACTTGTTTGTTCACAACGAGGCCAACAGCATGCTGGGTAACATTGTAGGCTCTTCCAGTTTTGCCATGGTAACATTTGTGGGGCATTCCTTTTTGAACAGTACCCATTCTCTTGATGTCTACAATGTCACCTTTCTTGTAGATTCCTATGTATGTTGCCAAAGAAACCACTCCATGTTTTCTAAAAGGCCTAGAGAACATGTTTCTGGAGCCTCTCC
>NW_006159692.1:1421937-1438473 GCF_000334495.1 Tupaia belangeri chinensis
ATTACTAGAAGATGGTGATTCTGGCCAAAAGTTTTCACAAGACATTTGCAATTATAATAGCCATTTTAATATTTGCCAGTTTTATATTATTCATACATGCTTGACATTTGACACCAAAATTTTTAAATTTTCATAAAATATGATTTAAGAAATAATGTTATTTTGATTTTTAATTTGTAAGTAAAGTTGATTATTTTAACATAATTATATTCTATTATAAATTATTATTTATTTATTCAATGGGGAAAGAGAAAGCACCCACAATAGTGTCTTGATGCCATGATCCACTCCAGCTTCAGATGGCTCTGAATCAAGTGTACATGCATGCCTGGCGTACTCAGGGATGTCTCTAGACACAAACCCAGACCCTCTCCATGTGGGTCAGCCTTACCACTGCATCACAATCTAACTCCTAGTCTTATTATTAACCTAATTTTCCTCTTAGTAATTTTTTTAATAACATACAGATCTCTCTCTACTTTTTTTATTGCCAGAGGGCAAGTACACTCATTAGAGAGAGACAGAAAGACAGAGAGAGGGAGAGAGAGAGAGTACCTCCAAAGGAACATAGTCATGCCCCAATCCGGTCTTTTCCATTTTTCCATCTTTTTGAAATCTTGGGCACACATGGCCAATGTGTGTTTCAAACTACCAGCACCAGGATTTGAATTGCAGTTGACCATGTGGAATTTGGCTCTTTTAACCACTAGTCAGACTGTAACGCTATCATTATTTATAGTAGATATTAACCCCTTGTTTTCTAGTTTACACATTTTTCCTCAGCATTTCCTTTTAACTTTATTTATGATTTGTTGCACCCTAGTAACGTTTTAATTAGTACAATCAGTCATTTTTTAATGATTCATGGGCAGCATACTATATCCATGAAGTCTCCACTCTCACCATTTATGTGAAAATACTTTTACTACATTGTATTATTTCATGGGACTTTGCACCTTATATTGAGATATTTCACCTACCTGGAATTTATTCACAGAAAGTGCGAAAATTTCATTCTTTCTAAAATTGATTTATGCATAACTTTTTAAAAATAAATGCTTTTTGATGTGGTGGTTAATAGGACAGTGTATTTTTATGAATGCTTTAACATAATTATATTCTATTATAAATTGCGATTCAACTCTGCCACTTTTTACAACGTAGCGCTTCACAAGTTATTTTATTATTTTAATTAATTTGCCAGAAGGTATGTACTCTTGCCAGGGAGCCAGAGAAAGAGAGGAAAGGTGAGAAAGCACCATTTATGGGGAACGGTCTCATCTCAGTCCCTTCTCCTCCATTTCTCCACCCTGCGATTTTGGTCCCTCTCACACATGTACATAGTGTGTTCCTCAGGCTGTGGGCTGGAAACCTCAACCACACAGTAGGCCACATGGAATCGCCTCCGTAACCCCCCCAGCACAAGCTAGCTCTGCAAGGTATTCTCCAACTCAGTTTTTTCATTGGTAAAATGTGGATATTAAACTACATATTTGAAAAATATTTATTAAAGCACTTTGCATGAGGTAAGGCTTAACTAGACCTTATTAGGAACCAGATGGTGGTGCAGTAATAGCACAACGTTCTGTGAGGCTCGCCCAGATGGGGCCATCCCCGGTTTCTATCCAGAGACCTCCCTGAACACACTGGGCATGTGCACACCGTGATCTAGGGCTGGCTGAAGCTGGAGGTGGATTACCAGGTGAAAACCCAGTTTGGGGGGTGTCTATTTCTCTGTCTCTGTCTGTCTAGCTCTCTCACTTGTTCATGGAACAGGGAGAGAGAGAGAGAAACTGAGAAACCAAGCCACCAGGGCAAGAACTCAAACCATGGTCAACCATGTGGGAGTCTAGCACCTCAATCACCATACCATTTGCTGGCCCTAAGAAAGAAAAGCTTTTAAAAAGGAAAGAAAAATTTAAAAATGTGTACTGTCCCCGTGCCCTAATGGTTAGGAAGCCGGATCCCAATTGGCCAACTATGATTTGAATCCCAGCCCCAGCAGCTTGAAAAATGGGCAGGATGCAGGTGTGTGAGTGCCCCAAACCCTAACAGGATAAAGATAAAGGGATTGCGGTATGACCACACCCCATGGGGAGTGCTTTCTCCCTCCCTCACTCCCTCTTTCCCTCCTCTTTCTGTCTCTCTGGTGAGTGCACACTCCCTCTGGCAATTTAAAAAAATAAATAAATGAGAAAGAAAAGAATACATTCAGTTATGTACACTATAGTTATTTGAGTCTGTAATAAGCATTGCCACAGTAATTCTGAAATGTTAGAAACATCTGATTGCTTCATTCTTTTGTCATTGTTGGCTGATCTGTTGTTGCTTTTGTAGTTTGGACAGGATTGAGAAGATTAAAACAAATAAACAATCATTCGCTAGTTACTTCTCTTAACTTTTCTGGTATTTATAAAACCCATTATGTGTTAACTTCCACTAGCTGCCATGAAATAAATGCTAAGTTGTTGTGTTATTTGCCTCTATTATATTCAGAGAGAGTTCAACTTCTAACTTTCTTTCAGCTTAGTAATGAACCTAAATTTAAGATGTGGTAGGAACTGTGTCCTGTTTACTTTCTTAATTTGTATTATAATTATTTCATTCTTTCTATAATTATCTGTAAAATTCTTTTTACTCTCCCACTAGGTTAATTATAACTCCCTGCATACACAGACTTCCTTTCTACCACAAGACCTGACTCACAGTCAAAGCTTAATAAATATAATGAATATGAGTGAAATATGGAATGGAATATCTGTTGTACATCTACCGTATGCCCTAGAAATTATTTAATTTTTAAAACAATCTTGCAAGGTAGATATTATTCCCATTTCACAGAAAGAAAATAATTCAAAAATTCACAGAGGAAACTGAGCTCCACGTTAATGGCCCTGTCCAAGAGTCTGTAAGTGCTCAATCTAAATTGGGGCCTTGATAGTGTTGGTGCTGGTGGCTAAGGCAGGACTGGTCCTGGGTGGGATGTAGTAAGGATGAACTTAACTCGGCACATTTGAGAGAAGCTCCCCATTCTGCTTCCTGGTAAGGCTACTAGTAGTGGTTTCCTTTATGTAAAGCGGAACTAATTCCTATCAGGCAAGATGATTATCAATAGCTTTCTGCACGTCTCTGGAAAGCTTAAATGCTCATCATCCCTTTGTGCAAGTGATCAAATCTTATCTTCTGTAAATTAGGACAGAATTTGAATATGGATAGCAGTCAGTTCGCCAATGACAGATAAATTATCACCTAGTCTTGGAAAGGAAAACATGACGAGGTACGTGACCGCATTGACACCTGCAGAATGAATGATGTCTTCCTGTATTTGCAGGCTCTCTGCTCACCCTGGTCCCCTGCCCCACTCAGTTATACCAGGTGGGCTGTAAAACAAGACTTGTTAGGAAACTGAAACTTGGAACCAAACAAGAGCGGCCAATTGCCAGGCAGCATGTCTCAGCATTGCTCCGTCAGCATCAGAACTTACGCAATCACCTGCTTATGAAACATGCTACGTGAACATGAATTGACAGCAATGTGAAGGTTTGAATCCATGCCATCTGGGAGAGTTTATTTTTTCCTATTTCTTTTAGGTTTTTCTCTATAGAGTGGTGCATTCACTGGGGGAAGAGAGAGAAGAGAGAGAAAGACAGACGCGGAGACAGAGAGCAAAAGTGAAAAATCGTCCCTCCCCCCCACCCCAGTGTTGGATGGCCTCACTGCAATCCCTTCTCCTCCATTCTCCTCAGGATTTTAGGCACACATGCCTGGTGTGCTTTACAAACTGCTGAATCCAGTACTCGAACCACAGAGTCAAAGCTATGTGGGACCCAGTACCTTCACAGCACCACCTGCTGGTCCCAGGAGAGTTCTTAACTGGAAATTTCAGTTGTAGGTTTGTGCTTGATTGGTAATTCTACCCTTTACTTTCCTTTCTCTGAGACTGTGACCTACCAAACCAACGTTATAGAGAGTTTTAAGGAAAAGTAAATATAACACCAATAGGAAGCCTCTCCTATCTGGACTTCTGGTTATCTGAAAACAAGAATTAAATACATTTGTAACTTCACTTTTAAGACTTGAGTTTCACAGAAAGTAAAAGTAAAAAAAAAAAACAAAGAAAAAGAAAGAAAGAAAAAAGAAAGTGATCCCCAGATTAAATTCTAATCCACAAAGAGGAACTTGTTAACAAATGAAAAGGAAGGAAATAAATGTGACATTGTGGAATTGGTAAGGACCAAAGACAAGAACTTTTGGCATATCATCACATAGACCCTATGTGTTAGGAAAACAGACGTCAGACAGTGGTAGTGCACAAGAACAAAGCCAGAAGACTGACACGACGGGATTCAAGACCTGCTGCAGGACCGCTCCGAGGTGCCCCATAATGTATTGCTCAAGAGAAGCTGGATCCAACATGGAAACCATGGAGCTTGAATCCTCAGCCTGGACAGCCTAAAAAATAGTGGGTACACACATGAATGCCCAGGATTTGATGAGCTGAAGAACTACAGGAAGGGGATTGAAGCATGACAGACTCTGTGGAGGATGCTCATTTCTCTCTCTCTCTGTCTCTCTCTGTCTCCGTCCTTCTCTCTCTCTTTTTTATGTGTGCACATGCTCTATTATAAATAAAGATAAAAATTTTTTTTTAAAAATTTACCATTAAAATATTATTGTAATGACATAATGGTAGAAAGAATAGAGAAACAGATCAATCGAACAGACCAGAGAACCTAGAAATAGACCAACGTAAATATAACAATTGATCTTTGACAGTAAAGTAAGGCAATGTAGTGGAGAAAATGTAATTATGCCAACAAATGCTGCTGGGATGACTGTCCATTCACATGCAAACAAAACAATAAAACGTGAGTATGTACACAGACCTTACGCACTTCACCAAATTAACTCAAAATGAATCATAGACCTATGTGTGAAGTACAAACTATAAAACTAGAATATCTTCATAGGAGAAGTTTTGTGATGACTTTTAGATACAACATCAAAGGCACATGAAAGAAAATAACTGATAAGTTGGAATTAATAAAAATTTTAAATTTCTGTTCTGACACTGTCAAGAGAATGAAAATATAAGCCATAAACTGACAGCAAATATTTACAAAAGATATTTTTAAAAATTTTAATTTGACCAGAGAGGGGCAGAGAGAGAGAGAGAGCTACCAGGTCCAAGAATCAAATCATGGTCAACCATGTGGGAATCCGGCACCCTCAACCACCATGCCACCTGCTGGCCCCACAAAAGACATTTCTGAAAAAGAATCTGAATCCAAAATATACAACCTCTTAAAACTCAACAATAAGAAAACAAACAACCCAACTTAGAAATGAGAAAAAAAATTAGAACAGATGTCTCACCAAAATAGATATACACAGAGAGCATAATTATATGAAAAGATGCTTAACATCTTGTGTCATCAGGGAATTGCAAATCAAAATAACATTGAGATACCACTACACATATACCAGATCCAAAATCCAAAACACTGACACCACCAAATGCTGACAAACATAACTCATTTTGCAGGTGTCAGTTCATTCAGATACCTCATGGAAAGCAATGGGAGTTCTCATTCATTGTTGGTGGGAATGCAAAAGGATACAGCCTCTTTAGAAGACAGTATTTCTTGTAAAACTGACCATATGATCCAGCCAATCACATTCCTTTCTATGTTTTCAGATGAGTTGAAAACTGATGTCTATACAAAAACATGCACACCAATGTTTAGAGCAGCTTTCTTCATCGTTTTCCAAACTTGGAGCAAACCAAGATGGTCTTCAGTATGTAAAGATATCCTGCAGTAAGTGAATGAAAAAATATACTAAACGAATAAATGTTGCCATGTAGCTTCAGGAGCTAAAATTTGTACCACACTGAGACACAACGTTGGGGTCACTGGGAGGAAGTGCTTTCTAAATAGAGATATCTAATGGTGAAATAGAGACCTCATGAAATAACACAGTCCCTGTCATTAAAAGAGGCTAGATGTCTAAAATACTGCATGGAAGTTGGATTCAAAGACTTCTAAAAGACTTCCCAAGTTAAAGAGTCTATGACTTTCGATAATTACTTTCCTAGTAGCCAGAAGTTGATAAGTGGTCATAAATCTTGAGAAATAATCATATGCGTGAATTTGTGTGGCTGAGGGGTACAGATGAATTGGGAAAGAGGACTCCAATGTCTTGCTACATGATTATATTCCCCTCCATCCTATTCAGTATTTTCAGCCATTGTCCCAGATAACAACACAGAGAACACCCTACCTTCGAGGCTGGCATGAAGTAGGCAAGATGGTAACTGCTTCAGAGGACGACTTGTTCTAAGTGATTTTGATCAGCTGAAACTAAGTAAGTCTGTCTCGGGGTGGGCAGAAAAGTCAGAACAAGCTCCATGTGCGATCATGTAAGTCAGGTGTGTTCGAGGAGAAGGCAGCATGGAGAGAGAGATGCTTCTCTGAAATTTGACTCATGAAAGAGGATGAAAAATATGTAGGTGGATTAGAGGAAATGAAATGCCAAGAACCTGAGAAGGTTGAAGGAACGCAAACTGGGATGAAGTATAAGGGAGAGGAAGTCCCGTTTGTGGAACTAAGTCTGAAGTTCTCCAGAGAAGACATGCGCACACTCCCAAGACTCAGTCTGAGTACCAGGTCCTCTGGGAAGCCTTCCCTAACCTCCTCCACCCCCAGCCCTGATTTAGAGAGCCACTGTGTGTGCTGAGTAGCACCTTCTCTGACCATTGTCGGAGCCTTGCTTGCACCATATGGTAACCATCGGTTTACTTGTTTACCTCCCCACCAATGTGAACAATTTGCCAAGGCAGAGAATGAACCTCATTAACTATACAACCCTAGCACCAACCTTGAGGCCTAGTGCACCATGAGCGCCTCACGCATATTGATATTTGTTGAATGAATAAACAAGCTGTGTCCCATATTATACAAAATAGTGATGACCCCGTTGAAGAGTATCAAAGCCAAAGGTGTGAGGAAAAGGAAGAGGAAAAGGATGTGAGGAAGAACGAGAAGGAGGAGAAGCAAGATTTGGAGGGGGGAAGAGGAGAGAAAGAGAACATGACAAGAAAGAGGAGGAAGAAGAGCAAAAGGAAAGAGAAGAAGAAGACAAAAAAGAGAGACAGATGAAGAGAAGAGCTGGAGAGGCAAGAGAAAACTGAGAAGAAGAGAAGAAAAAGGAGGAAGAAGAGGAAAAACTACTTGAAAGAAGAGAAACAGGAGGAAACTGCCTCACAGAATATCATCACAGATATGAAGCTCCTCCTTCACATGGAGAAGCAAATACAGAATGAAAAAGAGACTCCCACATACTTCTAAGTTGTGGAAAGCAAAGTCCTGCAGTGGGAACAAGGGAAGTGGAGTTCTGACATGGCCACCATTGATGTCTTCCTGGGGCTACCAGACCTTCCCACTCTGTCCTACTGAGGCCAAGGGAGCAGATAACACCCTCAGAAGAGTCCAAGGGACAACAAAGTTTGAAGGCAGGAATCTAGCATGGCTGAAGACGCACAGATAGGAGTCACACGGCACCAGAGAACCCAGTTTGAGTATCAGCTACCTCGCTTACTCATCAAGTGACATTTGGCAAAACATTGCAATTCCATAGCCTTCGTTTTTCTGCTCGTAAAGAAACCACAGTAACACCTTCATCTCTGGGGTGTAATGAAGGTAAGAGGCAACGTATAATAGAGTGAAGCACCTAACCCAGGAGGTTCCTGGCGGGTAGAACACAATCGACAAATACTGTTCCCTTCGCCCTCTTTGTTGCACTAAGGGTTCATTTTCCTTACTTCTTCCTATAGGCCTTTGGATTTTAAGAGATAAACTGGGTGAGAATGGCTGCTCCATAGGTGGTGAGTGATAAGGAGCCAGAGCATGGAGATCTGTCCTTGGTGCTGTTCTATTTCATGTCTTCCCCCACTGACTTCAATGCAGTTAGAGAGCTTGCATATCAAAATATACAGGAGACAAAAGCCAAGCCGACTAGGACTGTGAATGATAGCAGCATTTAGGATCCAGAGAGCCTCCTCAGCTGGAAGAAAGGGTCAAATGTAAGCAGATGCAATGAGTGAGTGTAAGCCACACACCTGAGTCACAGCCCGTGTGTGTGAAGATAAACACCATCCCCATTGGGTCATTGGGAAAGTCATGATGCACTTTTGCATATAAAAACAAAGAAAAATACATCATGACTTACCTGACAATCAAATAGATGGACTGAAATGAAAAATCATACTTTGGATGGTTTACACAACTTCATATGTGGCATGACATCTCTGCCGAGCACAACTCTATAAACATTGACACCTTAGCTCAGGTTTCAATTGATAGGAAAAGTAAATGAAGTCTGAGGCAGCAGGAAGCAAATGAACGAAGACATCACTTGCATTTCCTCCAATTTCTTCAGGCTGCTCTAATGTGACATAGACAAGATGACTCAGAGGATAAAGCCATATACTCTGTCCTCGTATGGGAGTCTCACGTACCCTGATAAATGCCTTCTTATAAGCGTGAGTGATGCTCACCATCAAGACTTGAAATCCTGAGAAAAAGCCATACTGGCTGCCTTGATGAATGAGGAACCAGAGTGCAAGTCAAGCAGGGATGGAAAGATTGATGGGGTTCACAACCTGGAGAACTGCAGTTTGGAGTAACAGAAATGAGGCAAGGCTGGTTTAGTAGAGCCAACACCACTGAGGGAGCAAACCACCTGGCTACTAATTCAGCTTCCCATTGATTGAACTGCTAGAAGCTGAGCAGCCTGGCTAGGGATGTTCTTCCTTATTAAATAAAACAATGGGCTATTTAACTCACAGGAGTAACCAGTAGAGCTGATAGTCTGGATTTCCTATTTAAGAGGGGACTGTGCCTGTAGGCTACTCAATGGCAAATTTACTTTTCTCTGACAAAGTTTGAGCTCTGTATCTCCCGCATCATGCCATGTTCTGAGAACAGGGTAATAAGCAAGACACTGATCCTGTCCTCATGGAGGTTGAGATCCAGTTTCGTGCCATAAGAACCCCCCCGCCATGGCATCCACTTTTTTCCCTAGAAAGAGCCTCACAGTACTAAGCCACTGCCTCCCCACCCGAAAGATGGGACATCCCACTGAAGTTGCCCAGGGCACTGGTAATCTATCAGAGGTCATGAGAGGCCAGACTTATTCTCCTACTTCACAGAGATTTCAGGAAACACAGGCCACCCCATCTCTTTCAACACCTCTTCATTCCAGTGTTTGGAATAGGCTGGACTCACCAGGGATTAACTCCAGGGCCTTGTTCTCCCTGAGATTGTGATAGAACCACACCAAGAAGGCATGCCCCTCTTCATTTTGTGTGACAAAAATAGTAAAATACAAACAATAAAAAGTTACTGCTGGGTATGTGTTGAACCTACAAAGAATGCAGAGGCCTGAAAGAAAAAATATATAAAGAGTTTGCTCATTGATGAGCCTGGAGGAAATAACATGAAGTGGAAGAAGTCGGGCTCTGAAAGACATTATATACATGTTTTGAAAAATGACACCATAACCTACAAAGATGTACTACTATTATATGTCAATTAGAAGTTATAATAAAATTTGGGGGACCAGCAGGTAGCATGGTGGTTAAGGTGCTGGACACTCCCACATGGCCGACCAGGGTTCAAGTCCTGAATCTGGTAGCTTGCTTTCTCACTTCCTTTCTCTCTCACTCTCACCCTCTGTCTCTCTCTGGTCAAATTAAGAAATAAATGAATGAATAAATAAAATAAATAAAATAAATAATTATTAAAAAAGAAGTTATAATAATTTTTTTTAAAATTTAGTTTTATTTTTGTGTTTAGTTTTTTCTATAGGGGGCATGCACTCGCCAGAGAGACAGAGAGTGAGAAACCATCCCCCAGGAGGGATGCCCATGCTGCAACCCATTCTTCAGTCTCTTCTCTGGATTTTGGGCACACACTAAAATTATTTTTAAAAATGCTTTCTGAAACAGCAGGTGGCATGGTTAAAGTTAAGGTTAAGGTTCTGGATCCCACATGGCTGACTGCATAGTTTGAGTCTTGAACCCAGTGACTTGAAAATCAAGCCAAGTACATGTATACATGCTCAAAATTCTGTTAGGATACTGGAGGAGAGAGGATTGCAGCATGGCCATCCCCCTGGGGGTGATTTCTCACTTCCTTTCTCTGGCATCTGGCAAATGCATGTTCCCTATATAGCAAAAAAAAAAAAAAAAAAAGAAAACATTCAAACAAGGTATAGACCGTAAGTATGACTAGTAATTCTACATAAAAACTTATTTGATTAATTTTAATTGACACACAATAATTGTACATAGTTATAGGATATAGTAAGGTAAATTCTTACATTTCGGGTAGGTGGCATTATAGTGTAAAGAAAGATAAAAGTTCAGAGTTCCAGATCCTGGCTATCAGCTCAGCTCCCTCATTGTGCAGTACTCTAGCTTTCCCTGAGGACTTAGCCATCTAGAATTACTTTGTATCTAAATCCCTTCCAACCTGAAGTAGCCATTTTACACAAATGAGAATAACAGTAAGAATAAGAATCAGCCTGCTTCTTGGTTAGACACACAATTCCAAAATTTGCTACAAGAATGAGCCTGGAGAATTGCACAGGAAGCAGATAGGGAGGGAGACAGATGACCACACCCAGACATTTAATAAAACTCTCAATTCACAGTCCTTTCCCGGTCCATTCCTCGAATTAACCATAGGACTCCCAATGCAGATTTCTGTCCACAATCTCCACTCAGAAAGAAAGCCCTCGCAGGTCACTATAACTATGAAGAAAGAAATACCTTCTCATTGTATTTGTTGAAGGAGCTTGTAATGACTTATGATTGGGTCAGAACCAAAGTCTTAGAACATACGGCTACCAAAACTGGGGCCAGCGCACCTCTGTGAAAGAGACAGAAAGTCTGTTTAATGCCTGGCATCACGTGACTTCTTTCCAAAGAGATGTTTAGCCAGAACTGCAGCTGGGTTAAGGGCAGGAAGACATGAAAGCGTAAGTAAATCAGAAACTGGTTTTGGAACATGATTTAACAAATATTGGATTGTCTGAAAAGTCATGACACACTTCTGCATAGAAAAAAATATGTCATGACTTTTATGACAACTCAATAATTTGACAAGACCGCAGAGGCTAATAGATACCCCATGCAAAAAAACAATTCTGTCATCCGAAAACTTGGAAAATGTTACACACTAATCACCTCCATGAAGAGTTATATTTCACAAGAGCTCATTAAAGGCTCTTCCCTCAATCGTTAAGCTTGGCTCACAATGGTCTTCTTTCAACCACACTGACATGTCAGAATTCTTGAATGAGCCATTCTCTCTGCCTCAAAACCTCTTCCTAATCATCACCAGACTGATTCCTTTTTGTTATGAGATACTTGTGGTAAAGGGCACTTTTTCAGAGAAACTTGTCTGGGAAGAAACTAGCCATCAGCCCACTCCACCCTATTTTAGTGAAACCTATTTTCATGTCCTGCAGAGTAAGTATGCTCCATCTAATCATGAACTTTTCCTACCTTGTCTACCACTGGGGCCCCAAAGAAGTATCAGGCCTGAATTTAACACTAAGCGAATATACCATTGCATATACGTCTGCTATTTCAGAAAATATAGCTGGGAAATAACTATAGGTAGGAAGAGCCTGGCCAGGAGAAGGAAAATGGCTGCCCTGGAGAACAGCATTCACCTACGCATCAGGAAAAGCAAGACAGACCCAATTCCAAAATGAGGAAGGAGGAAATGACAGTGACCCCTGTGTGACGTTCACTGCCTGAGTTGATATCATCACTTAGTACTTACGGCAACTCCTAGAGGGATACTGTCATGTTCACATCTTCAGATGAGGAAACCAGAGCCCAAGCACTTAAAAGGCAGGACTGAAATTTGAGCCCAGCTGATTCCGTACTGTACAGCCTGTTTGGAGTAGATGAGCTTACCCCAGCCATCACTTACCTGGAGTCAGGCGTGGGTGCATGCCCTAAGAGAACTGCAAATCCCAGTCCTGGCTCAGAAGTCCAAAATCAGAGCATGTCCAGGAACCAGCAATGCTCTTTGAGTGCCTAAAGCTGCTGAGTTAGCACTCCTTAAATCCCACCTTTCGAGAAAGAATTGGCCTAAACCCAGTCTCAGGATTAGCTGCAAATAGGAACCCAATGCCCACCACTTGAAAAGTTTCTTTCTTGTTTTTCTTTGTCTTTTGTTGTTGTTGTTATTTTTTGAGAGATTTTTGCTATAGGGCACATGTTCTCACTGGAAAGACAGTGAGAAATCACCCCCCAGGGGTGATGGCCATGACCCAATCTCTTCTCCATTCTCTCAGAATCTTGGGCACGCACACACACACACCCCCGGCGTGAGGTTTAAGCCACCGGGTCCATAGTCAAGTACATGAGAGTCCAGCAATATAACCATTACGCCATCTTCTATTCTCTCTACTTGAAAGGTTTCTAATGTGGGAGCAAAACAGGCAAGTCATTAAAAGTATCCAGGCCAGAAGTTGACCTGGAGCAAACTAGAAACCTGAAGACCATCTGTACACGTTCTAGGTTTTTACTTACTTATGCAACAAACACAAAAGTTGGCAATTTATACATCATTCATTCAAGTATTCTAGCATTTTCCACATCCCAGGTACTGTTACTCGCTGCTAATTCAGGAGTAAACAGGATACTTGCTCTATTCAATAAATAATTTGTAAAGGAACAAATAAATACAGGAATTAATACAACTGAAGATGTACAAGGATTCAAGGACTATTAGCTATGCTTTGAGGATATGCATCTAGTTTTAGCAAAAAAAAATTATATATATATATAGATATATGAAAAAGCATTTACGTACCTCAATTAGTCCCTGGAGTATCAATTTACCTTGGGTAAATTTGATTTTGAGTTCTGCTGCAAAGGAAGCTGTTCTAGAGTGTCTCTGATGAGGCAGGTCTAATCAAGCATTACCTATCACCTGCTTCTTCTCATCACTGGTAAACAGATAAACCTGAACATTTTGACTGACCATAGTTCAGTTTTTCCTATTTAAAACCTTTTTCACTTCAAGAAAAGACTTGGTATGCCCTCTATATGAGCCAGAGACTTCTAGGGAGAGAAAACCATTACTATGTATGTATATTTAAAGAGAGATTTATTTTAAGGAATTAGTCCATGCCAGTGTGGGTGCTGATAAGTCCTACAGACACAGAGCAGGCCAGGCAGCTGGAAACTTGGGCAGGATTTCTGTTACTGTTTTGAAGCAGAATGTCTTTTTCTTTGAGGAACTTGCTTTTGTTCTCAATTCTTTCAAGTTCTTGAATGAAGTCCAGGCACATGGTCAAAGGTAATTTTGCTTCCTTAAAGTCAACTGATGGCAATAATCACATCTACAAAACATCTTGATGGCAACGTCTAGCCCAGTCGGCGACCAGATGACTGGGCCCTTTGCCAAGTCACCACCATCCCAACCCCTCCAGTAGTCACAGCTTTTTGTGTGACTTAACCAATGCAGTTGGTTCAGCATTTCATCTGTATTTCTCAGTGACCGTTCCAAACTCTGTTGTACTTCAGCGACTCCTTTGGAAAAATGAAATGAGTTAAGTTGTCCAGAAAATGTTCTTTCCACTATTCCATCGGCAGCCACTGCCATCTTAGTAAACAAGACTGCTGCCTTGTGACCCTAGTCTGCTTTTGCCAACTCTTACGCTGTGTGAAACACACAGTGTGGAGCACCGAAGGGCCAGCAAATGTGAACACATTGTCTCACCCAGGGAGTTCAGGGAGGGGTTGAGTGGCCTGCCTAAGATGACACGTCCTAGACATAGCTGTCAGGATTCTAGCCGTATCCAGTAATGTGGTCCTCAGCCTCATCTTTATGGTGCTGGGGTAGGGGAGATAGTGAGTTGCCTGCAGAAGAAGGCTGAAGAGTAGTCCCTGGGATTAAACGGTGGAGGCAGAGTACAGGGTGTGTACACAACTCCCTCCTCCACCATGATTCGTTCTCAGTGCCATCTGGATGATTCATGTGCTTTTGCGGCAAGTAATTAAGTACCCCCAAAAAAGAGCAACACCCACTGTGTTCTAATAAAAACAAAGATCAGAAGAGTAAAGCAAATTGAGATCATACATGGGTTATTGTTTTCTTAAAGTTTGGATTTAAATTGAAACAACTGCTGGAAAAGTCAGAGTTCCAGTCTACTAACATCCCCAGCTCATTTGATAAACAATCTGCAGCCACTAAAAGTGGGAAGCATCTAGATTCATCTCTGCAGAAGAGGTCCATAAAGAGCAAGAGAAGATAAAAATAACTGTTTGGAGATCAAGCAACAGTAGTAGGTACATAGTATTTTTATGACGGGGCTTGTAGACAGAAGAGAAAAAACAGAGTAAGAATTTCTGAAACATAAAAATAGTAAAGGATCAGATACAATTAAGCTTCTATCTTTTTTTTTTTTTTCTGGAGAGGTTTTCGCTATAGGGCATGTGCGCTCGCCAGAAAGACAGAGAGAAACAGAGACAGAAAGCGAGAAATCACCCCCCAGGGGGGATGGCCACACCGCAATCCCTTCTCCTCCATTCTCCTCTCGGGATCTTGGGCACGCACGCACACGCGCCCAGTGTGAATTTTAAGCCACCGAGTCCAGGATGCAAACTGCGGTCAACTACGTGGGAGTCCAACGACAGCCATTACGATAACTGCTGGTCCCTAAGCTTCTATCTTATAACTTCAGAAAAATGGTGGCGTAATAAAGGAAAGCAGAAGAATGAATTAATAAAGATAAAACAAGAAAACTGTGAAATAGAAAAACAAAATAAAAGTAATAAATATATCAACTATTTTAGAAAGATGGGAAAAAATAATAAATAAACCACCAGTCAACCTAATTCACAAAAAGTGTGACTACGGAGGAAAGAAATATTTAATGCATGAAAGTTAAATATGAAGAAAAATGAACCCAGGGAGCCAGCAGATGCTATAGTGGTTAGGGTGTTAGACTTCCAAATGCCCAACTTTGGTTCAAGTCCCAGTCCTGGTGACTTGAAAATTATTTCAGGTGCGTGTGTATGTGCAGACATGCCCAAAATCCCAGGATGAGAATGAAGGAGAAAGGACTGTGGTGTGGTCATACCCCCTAGGAAGTGATTTCTCACATTCTCTCTCACTGTCTCTCTCTGTCTCTCTCCAGTGAATGCACATGCTCTATAGGAAAAAGAAAAATTTAGAAATTTTAAAAAAATAAGTAAACATGGAACCAATACATCTTAATAGACTCTTTGAAAAGTTCATACAAATAAATTTGCAAAACTGTCCAAAATATAAAATAGGGTAATTTTCTTTTTTTTAAATTATTTATTTAATTTTATTCATTCATTCATTTTAATTTGACCAGTGAGAGACACACAGAGAGGAGAGAGGGAAAGTGAGAAAGTATGCCACCAGGTCCGGGACTCGAACCTCAGCCGGCCATGTGGGAATGTCCAGCACCTTAACCACCACGCCACCTGCTGGTCCCCAAAATAGGGTAATTTTCTAGGAAGGTTATTATTTAGGTATAATTTAAAATATAGTTTAGGAAACTGATAAACTAATTATAGAGCAAATAGAGAGAATAGGTACACCATCTTCTGTCCCCAAATGTACCAGAGCCAGATATTTCATAGAGTACAACAACCTTAAAGGACACAGTATTCATATGTTTATTTAAAACTTGTCCAGAACACAGAGAAGGAAGGAAAATGTTCATACTCTTTTTATGAAATAAATGTAACATCAACAACAAAACTCTCTCTCTCTTTC
This sequence comes from Tupaia belangeri chinensis, assembly GCF_000334495.1. Classification (NCBI taxonomy): domain Eukaryota; kingdom Metazoa; phylum Chordata; class Mammalia; order Scandentia; family Tupaiidae; genus Tupaia; species Tupaia belangeri. The sequence goes on from NW_006159692.1 coordinate 1,437,777, forward strand.
TCTATCTCTGTCTGCTTCTCTCTCTCTCTCTCTCTCTCTCTCACACACACACACACACATACACACACACACACACACACACACACTCCATAGAAAACTCACAAACAAATATTGAGGGCAAGGTCTACACAAAATATTGGTAAACGAAATCCAGCAACATATTAAAAGAATAATACATCATTCCAAGGGGTGTTTATTCCAATAATGTAAGAATTACATTAATCTAATGCAACATTTATTAGATTAATTTATTAGTTCAAGAGGTCACATTAATGAGTTTTTAATCGCTCATGCTAATGGGCTATGTCATCTATTTAGATACATTGAAAGGCTTTTTTATTCTTTAATTTTTTTTTCCATAGAGCACATGTGCTCACTGAAGAGAGACAGAGAAAGAGGGAAAGTGAGAAATCACCCCCCAGGGGACATGACCAAGCTGCAATCCCATCTCCTTTTCCATTTTCCTCTTGGAATTTTGGACACCTACACCCACACCCCTGGAATGATTTTCAAGCCACCAGATCTGGGACTCAAACCATCCAGTTGGCCATGTAAGATTCAGCACCTCAACCACCCCACTACCTGCTGGCCCCAATTAAACTAATAACAATAGCAAAAAGCAAAGATAAACCATTTCCTCAATATAAATAGAAGAAAATTTTCAATCCCCAAATTAGTATTGTGCTTACTGTAGGGA
>NW_006159692.1:1438486-1477324 GCF_000334495.1 Tupaia belangeri chinensis
AGTCCCTACTAAAGATGTTCTTACTATCGTCAACATCTGGACAAGACTGCTTTCCATCACTACTATTATTTAACATTGTCCTGAAGATAGTAAAAGCTACTGTTCAAAGAAGAAAATATAGGCATAATTATTAAGCAGAAGATAAAACTATTGTTATTTTCAAATATTATTTTAAACTGAGAAATCCCCAAGAGAATAATTAAAAAACAAATCCATAAAATAAAATAATTTGGGGATGGGGGCCAGATAGTGATACTGGTATAAAACATGATGCTCTGCAAGGCTGACTCACATGAAAAGATTATGGATTTATGCCTGGAGACCTCCCATGAGCACACATGCTTGGATTCCATGCTGGCTGAGTCTAGAGGAAGACGACAGCATTAGGACTCTGTTGTGGGTCTCTCTCTCTCTCTCTCTCTCTCTCTCTTTCTATCCCTCTTCCTCGTAGAACAAATAAAAATTTTTGACAATATTAATGTTATTTAATCAGATATATATATTCCATTTTAAAAAATGATTTTATTTTATATGTTCAGTTACTATACATCATTACAGCTTGTAAAATTAATTTACCTCATATGAATACACAATCCACACTCCATGGCATAACCTGAAAGAGTAGAGGACATAGAAGCATAGAAAATGGTTATGGACACTGGAGACAGTATGGGAAGAGGGTGGAAGAAGGGGGAGAATGAGAGGAAAGGAATCAAGGGAAAAATAGAGATGCAAGATAATTACTGGACGGGAACCAGCAGTTGGCATAATGGCTATGTCGCTGGACTCCCACGTAGTCGACCGCGGTTCGCGTCCCGGACCCGGTGGCTTAAAACTCACACCGGGCGTGTGTGCATGTGTGCCCAAGATCCCGAGAGGAGAATGGAGGAGGAGAAGGGATTGCGGCATGACTATCCCCCCTGGGGGGGGATTTCTCGCTTTCTGTCTCTCTGTCTCTGTCTCTCTGGTGAGCGCCCGCACCCGATAGCGAAAAAAAATAAAAAGTAAAAAAAAAATAACTCTTTTTAATAAGAGAATTTTGTATGTGTTGGATATTACATTATTTAAAAATAAGCATCTTTCATTAACACAAACAGCACTGCATAGGAAGATATAAAGAGAGAATAAAATTAGCAATACCAACTGAAAATGTAAAATACTTAGTAATAAGATTACTCTCAATTTAGTATGATCCCGTATAAAGAATGATGTAAGACACAGAGAAGGAAAGAAAATGTTCGTACTCTTTTTATGACTTAAATGTAACATCAACAGCAAAACTCTCTCTCTCTTTCTCTCTGTCTCTGTTTTTTTCTCTCTCTCACACACACACATACACACACATTCCACAGCAAACTCACTAACACATATTGAGGGCAAGGTCTGTCTACATAAAATATTGGTAAACCAAATTATGCATCATATTAAAAGAATAATACATCACTCCAAGTAGTGTTATCCCAGTAATGTAAGAAGAGTTCAGTATGATGAACTTTATTAGTGTAAGAGAGATCACACTAATGAAGAGTTTTTAACAGATCATCCTAATGGGACTATACTATCTAGGTAGTGTCTAAATAAAAGATATAATGACGTGAAAAACTAGAAAGACATACTATGTTCATGAATAGGAAGATTCAATGTAATAAAGATATCCATTCTCACTAAGCTAAATTGTAAATTTATTGAAATAGCAATAAAATGCCAACAGGGTTTTGGAGGATTGAAGGGACCCAAGACAAGTGACTTGGAAGTTCATTTTTCAAACATAAACAATCAGGAAAGGTTAAGAACATCTTGAAAGAAAATAACAATGAGAAGAAATTAGCTCTATCAGACTAAAATATATTACAAAACTACAATAACTAAAACAGTGTGGTACAGGTACCAAATAGGCTGAAAGACAAAGGAAAAACATAATGAATTCAAGGCCAGATGGTGGAACAGTGAATATGCAATTAGACCCACTTGGGAAGGTCCAAGGTTCTTGTCCTGAGGCCTCCCTGTATATGCAAGGTGATTGTGTAAGCATGTGTGTTTATCTGTGAGCTAGGTTGGTTGAGGATATGGATGGATTTCAGTATGAAGATCCTGTTGGGAATGCCTATTTGTCTGGCTGTCTCTTGTGTAAGAAATAAGTTTTAAAAATAATAAATTTAATAAATAGAGTATATCTGGAGAAAAATAAAATTGGCTTTATACCTCATAAAGTACCTACATATAATATCAAATTATAAACAGTCTCAAGAAAACACTAATTCTTGGGGGATGGCTTTATACCTCATAAAGTACCTACATATATCAAATTATAAACAGTCTCAAGAAAATACTAATTCTTGTGGGGAAGGCTTTCACAGCTTGATTCAAAAGCAGGAAGCTATTTTAAAAATTGAGAAATGTAGCAAATTCAGCTCATCCCAGCAAAGGACTAATCTCTCTAATACATACATAATTTTCAGAAACTGATAAGAAAAAGATCAACAACACAAGAGAAAAATGGGTAAAAAACAAGAAAAGAAATACAAACGACTTTTAAGCCTATGAAATAATGTCCAACCTTATTCATAATAAGAAAATAGTACATTAAAATTACACTGGCAGGGGACCAGCAGATGACATAGTGGTCATGTCGCTGAAATACCACATGGTTGACTGCGGTTTAAATCCCAGATCTGGTGGCTTGAAAATCACTCTGGGCGTGTGTGCATACATGCCCAAGATCCCAGGAGGAGAATAAAGGAGAAGGGATTGTGGCATGGCCATGCCAACTAGGGGGTGATTTCTCACTTTCCCTCTCACTGTTTCTGTCTCTCTCTCTCCAGCGAGTGTAAGCACCCTAAGGCAAAAATCTCTAAACAAACAAACAAAAAAACTACACTGACATACTATTTTTTACCCATCAGACTAGAAAAGTCTAATGGGTTTATAAAGGCCATAGTAGAAACAGGTAATTCCATACTTTACTGGTGAAGTGCAAATACTGTGAATTCAAATTCAAAACAATTCGTCATGATTTATCTAAATACAAATGCAGAAATATATACTTAGGCTTGACTCTGACTTCTGATTCAAATCAATGAAAGAAATATTCTGTAAACACTAAAAAATGATTGTTTATAAATATAACTTTTCCTGATGTGAGCTTAAGAGGCTATATAAAATTCTAACACTAATCTGTCTAAATCTTAAGGGAAACATAACAAAGAACAGGGGATAAGTATTGGGTGGCATGCTCTAAATTTATCTCACAATGTTGAGATTCTGTGATTTTAAAAAATATCCTTAGGTCCAAATATTGAAATGGGAGAAACATCATCTGACCTTCCCACTACTCTCCACACACAGTTTATTTGATAGAAATTTATATTAAAAATCTCATTCCTAGCGGAAAAAAGACAAAAGGTAAATATACCGAAAAGTTAACAGTGGCTGCATTTGGATGATGAGTTTAGAAAAAATTTTAAAATTGTTTCTTGTATCTTAAGTTATATTTAGTGTGTTCATATTACATGTATTTTGTTTTGCAATGTAATTTTCAAACAGGTGTTACATGTGTATAGTTCAACAATATTTCAGAATGAATACTATACAATCTTCTATCCACTCCTGTGTCATCTGACCATTTCCCACTCCCTGCCCTCCCATTACAGGTAATGACTGTTATTACCTTCTTGTTTTCATGTATATATAGACAAAATATGAATATATATCTTTACTTTCCCTCATCTTTATGCAAAAAAAAAAATCTTATCTGCAAAATATTGTTTCCATTGCTGGCTTTATCATATACCTGGTTCCACCTCCTTCCAAGCCCCATGGTGACATCTGACTTACTGACAATGTTGTAAGTTTCTAAGTGCTAAACCAAATGTTTTGGCACATATGTATTCCTCATGGCATCTGGTTGAGTTCCTGTACTCAGTGGTACTCAACATGTTCTTGAGTTGAAGGGGTCCCTGGTTGCCTCAGAAGGCAGGAGTCTGGTCCTACCAAGGGAAAGCACACAACGATTAGACCGAGGGCAGTGGGAAAGCCTTAGAGCAGCAAATCCTGAGTGGCCAAGGAACAGCGATCTTATGGATCCTAGAACAAAGAAAGTCAGTTCAGACCATGAGGGGCCATACAGGGAGCAAGAAGTCACCTGAGATTTGTTGAGCAGACACTCAGTACCTGCACAGGGGTAGTTGCAGATGCATAGCTGTGTTGAGCTTTCTGCCAGACAATCTGGAACAGAAACACTCATAAGGCAGAATCCAGGCTGAGCAAGCACTTTGGGAAATCAAAGCAATACAAAACTTTACACCTGCCTTTAAAAACCTGCCAGTATACATGGGCAGGTAAGAAACAAAAGAGCAGATGATACATGAGAGGACTTCAAATTGGAAAAATGGAAATAAAGTATGAGTTTATTTGGGTGAATAGTTTTTTCATGATACCCATTTTCCATGAACATTTTGAAGACCTCTCATAGATATGAGAAGCTAGGTCTTCGAATCTTGCCAAAGCCAAAGTTGACCAAACTGATGATGGCATTCAAAGAATGTGTGATGCTCTATAAATTCTTGGACTGGCACACACAAACCTCCCATGTGAGAAAACAGAAGATGCTTAGATGAAAGAGTAAAAAAGAGTCGATGAGAAATGGCCACTATCACATGCCAGGTCAGAGCTAATCTGAAAGACGTGGACACTCAAACTAAAGTCAAAGCAAAGAAGCCAAGTGTTCAGCGGTTGACAGACAGCTCTGGCCTGGCAGAGTGGACTGGCATGACAGATTGTTAATGTCTGTGGCAGCCAGCACAGGAGGGAGCCGAAGTCTGTTTATTAGACATTATTCCTGCTCTGAACCAAATCGAGATTACCATCGTCCACATTCAGGGAAAGCCGTCACAGAACACACACCCAAATGAGCTGAATCGGATAGCAAAGGTCTCCTATTTGTGGTTTACCAGTAAGAGAAATGACATCAGATTCCCCTGTGGTGATGCAAGCAAGCTAACGATGCATTTTGGCCCCAGGACATTTCTTGTAAACTAAGCTTTCCTTGGAATTCCTGTGACTTTACTGTTGCTTTCTCTGAAAACTGGAGAGCTTCAATCACATGTTTCCTTCCATTCTTTTAGGATGAGGGTTTTTTGGGTTTGTTTTTGTTTTTGTTTTTGTTTTGTTTTGTTTTGTTTTTAAGATGTCACCTCTTTTCTCTGTTACTTTCTCTCTAATGCCATGTTGAAACTTTAAGCCCAGTCTGACATCTACTTAAAAAAAAAAAAAAAACAAGAAACCAAAGGTCTTTCAGTAGGGCGATTACATTGTGCACACACTTGTGAACCCACACACCACACACACACACCACACACACATAATATACTGCATATACCACACACAGGCACAAAACATGCACAAAGAGGAACATAGACATGTACCATTCACACATGTACATATACCACTCAAACACATACAAGCACAACATACACACACACACACCCCTCCCAAACACACATGGACAAATAAGTTCACATAGCACATTCTTCACACAAACCCCACACAATACACATATTCACATTTGCACAGCAAATGTACCACACCATCAAAGTTTCAGGCATACACACACTGCACCTTACACACACACACTTGCCCAAACTCGTATGTACATGACAGTTCACACATCTTGACACAAATCTCACACAATACACCCTATTCATACACATTCACTACAAACATACCACACCACCCATGTTCACACACACCCTCCATGCACACATACACAGGAACTACATTTTACAGTTTACATGTCTTTCCCTCGCATGTGATTATAAACCCAAGGAAGAGAAGCTCTGTCTCATCTTTGCTCTCTACGATCTCCCTGGCACTGAGTTACACATGGCCGACTGGAGTCTTGCTAATCCTCAGTGAAGGTGGGAATCTCACAGCTGCCAGTGCCCATTTGAAAGCTAAAGATGAGATTTCTTTTTAAATAGGTGGCCTAATTTTCAGTAGTAGTTCTCTGATTTGTAGCTCTTTTCCTCCCAACTCCACTCATTTCAAGCTGTATTAAAGGTAATCTCAGATACAAAAATGGCAAACCACAAAATGGCAGTACAGGATGCAGATAGGATGGCTGGAATGCAGTGGTTTTGAATCATGGTTCTGCGTACTTATTTATTTATTTATTTAGAGGTTTTTGCCTTAAGGTGTATGTGTTAGCTGAAAGAGAAAAAGAATGAGAGAGGTAGTGAGAGGAAAAGTGAGAAATCAGCCCCTAGAGGAGATGGCCTTGCTACAATCCCTCCTCCTCCATTTTCCTTCTGGGCATGCAAGCACACGTGCCTGGCATGAGTCTCAAGCCACTGGGTCCAGGACTCATACCCTGATGAGCCATGTGGTAGTCCAGCGATGTAACCACTATGCCCTCTGCTGGCCTCTCTGCACACTTATTAATTATTAGCTTTGGGCAAGCTGAGTAATAGTCCCAAGCCTCAGTTTTCTCCACTGTAAAATACATGGATGATGTTGACTGCACCTTCCCCAGTGAGTAGCTGTCAAATTCCATAGCAAGCATAAAGTGCTTGGCACCCTCCCTCGTGTGCACTGAAGTGCAGTAAATGTTAGCTATCTTCATTATTTCTCAAAAGATATTAGGAGGTTTAGAAGCCAGCCAGTACAACTCTTGACCCTCATGTAGAAACTGGCTGGAATAATTTCCAGAAGAAGAAAAGTCACAGCTACTTCAATAAGTAATAAATTGTTTGCATTAGCCTGAGAAATGCCAGATGTGATGGAATCGCAACTTTGCAATTTGTGCTTCCTTCATTGTTCTAGTCTGTTATGTTGCTAGTAAGAAGACATACCTGTATCTGAGTATATAAAAGAATAGCAGCTTATTCAGTTCACCCTTAGAAGGCTCAGAATCCAGGGCCCACATCTAGTGAGAGTCTTATTGGGGTCCTGAGGTGGTGCAGAGCACCACAAAAACTTGAGCAGAACAGAGCGTGTCCTGTTTGTCTCCCTACCAACCCACCAGTACCTTCTCATGGGGACCTCATGCCTAATCACTTCCTAAATTCCCCACCTTTCAACACCAGAATAAAATTGAATCTCCACCCCCTTGACGTTGCTTCAATGACTCAAATTTTACATGTGAATTTAGGGGTGGGCACATTCCAACTGTAGCCTTCATGATAAATACACTGTAGGATTGTGCACTGCAGGATGGTGACACAACTCAGAAAGACAGATGAGTAAAATTAAAGCCTCATGAGGAATCCATGAAGAATACGCAATCAACTGTTTTCAACACTATTCGAAGATGTCTTTGAGGCAAAAATTCTCTTAGATTTTAAAGTATTTGGAACCATTTTCTGTTCACACCTCTCTTTTTTTAAAAAAATAGGGCCAAAAGAAAATTAAACCAGTCTTACAGATTCTGCTAAATTTATCCCAATCTCTCCTCCATGTAGTGAGAGAAGTGGGACTTATTCTATTCCTAGAGAAGCAGGGAAATGAGAAGAATCTCCTTCTCCAACATGTATTTTAGCTCAAAACAGTCTATCTTTATTTTAACAGCAGGGCCTTCACTATTTCTTCCATTAACAGTTGGGATTGCCAATAGAAATTCTCTGAGAAGCCACACAATAGCCACACAATCTCCATCATAAACTTCAAGTTGTTTTTTCACACCCCTAAGAAGACCTGATCCGTTGTGGTGAGCAGTGGAAGTAGAGCAGTCTCTAATGAGAGCCTCAGATCTACTCGTCGATGAACAGAATGTCCCTCCAGCAGACTTTGGGTCAAATGCTGCCAACTCAATGTGAGGTCCAGGAAGACCTTGGTTGGGACTTTGTTTATGTATTTGTCTCATTTGTTTGCCCAATGGAGAAGAACAGAAGAGGCATTAGGATGCAGTTTTTGGCACTTCACCTCCCACTTTCAGGTCAGGTAGAGCACACACCCAGTGCAAATGATCTGGGGAGACGGTGACACAATAGCCAAAGAAACAAGGGAGTCCTTCTGACCAGAGTAGGGAGCAGCAACCTCAGATCACAGAGACGGAGCCTCAGAGCACAGGAAGATTCACAGTGGGCAGTTAGAATGTGATCCTATGTGGGGCCAGCAGGTGGTATGGTGGTTAGAGGCACTGGATTCCCACATAACCAATCATGGTTTGAATCCTGGACCTGGTGTATTCATTTCTCACTTTCCTTTTTTTTCTCTCTCTCTCTGTCTGGTCAAATTTTTAAAAATAGTAACAAATGAAATTAAATAAATTAATATTTTTTAAAGTGATCCTATGCAGGGCAAAGATGCTGTCCCAGCTTGTCTCTGCTAAAGACACACATGTCTAAGTTTCTCAGCAAAGGGAAGGTTAATGTGGTTGGAGAACCTGACTCAGGTAACCTAGGTCCACTAAGTTGTTCTGGGAGCTAATGCCACCTAAGACTCCAAAGTAGACACCCACAAAGAAGGAATGTGACAAATGGAATACCAAAGGAGAGGATACCCGCAGGAAGATGGAGAGATCCAAACACGAACTGTCTGCACCAGCCCCTGACCACACAGGGAGAAAGAGAGGAAGGACAATTCTGGACCATGCTGTTCCGTAGTTCTTTGGCGTTACCTGCAATCCGTTTCACCCTATAGCCTATGCTCTTTAAAAGCTTTGTTATGTTTCACAGCAAACAGCAGATGTAGAAGGAGGGCAATCTTACCTGGGTTTTCAGTAACCTTCACACGCAAGCCTGTCAGAAGTTCATTTTTCTTCAGCTTGGTTTAGATGATACAACAGATGCATATTTGTTGAGCAATATTCTCAGACATTTCTATTCTTGTCACTATGTTAAGCATATTTTCACCAAGGATATTGTGGTAAATGGCATTTGCATCTGGCATGTGTATGCAACATCAATGAATTTTCTCCTTCCCCCATTCATGGTGGAGATACTGGATCCTGAATCCTGATGGCCAACTTTTTAAAGTAGAGATTGAGGTTCTATCTCTGTGATGGGATAAGGTGCAGGAGATTGTGGGGAAAAAATAGAAAAAAAGAGCAAATGGTTTGTTGCAAGATGGAGCACTTTTTTGGGGAAAAAGGCAAGTTGCTTGCATTTTTAAATACAACAGAAATGAAAATTAGCTCTAAGACTCATTGTCCATCAGCACAATCTCCTCTCTCCTGTCTCTGCAGCTTTTTATCCATTGACCTCACCTCCTAACAAAACCTGGGGTCTTCCTGCAAGGATGCTGCTTCTCAGCAGCCCTAATAAATGTTATCCACTCCCAAACCCTGTTCACAAGGTCTGAAGGGGCTTTCAACAAGTTCAAGGAAAACACATACTCTGAAAAACCTAGGCATGAATTTCAAAAACTTTTTTTGCACCAACGTCCACCCTGGATGGTACAGTCCTTAACACACTGCACTACGATGCTAGAGCCACCTGGTCGACCCCAGATTCAGAGTGGGGCATTATTCACATATTCCTACTTTATAAAATATATGTGCAATTTCAAAATCAATATTTGTGTCATATTCATTATCTTTTGGGAATGCATGCAGAACAGCAAAACGACTGAGTCTCTCGGCAGGCACGTTCCCTGGTGAGGTCAGACAAGGTGTCATTCTGCCTTCTTGTCTTAGCTCACTTGCTCTAGGTAAGGGTCCTGTCCATGGTCTACTTAGTTCCAACTTTTGTACATTTTGGGTTGGAGATTTCACTGTTTATAAAAGACCCCCACGCATAGTGCTGAAGTGCTGGCTAGGGGTCCTCCACATAAGAAGACACAAACGAGATACTCTTTATGGAGAAAATACAAGTATGGACAAGCTTCCTCAGGCAGAATTTACAGTGCAGTGGGCATGATTTTGATGTTAGTCAATCAATAATTAATATTAAATAAGATGGCTGTAAATAGTAACACACATAAAACATGGTTATATATCAATTAATCTACAAAAATGTGAGCAGAGATTATTAGGAACCTCACCCTGTATTTCTTGGGGAGTGATGGTTTAGGATTTGCTAATTCAATGTCTGTGATTTTAAGGAACGTAATATACTTCTGCACTCTAGAATCAAACTTACTTCCACACTCTGGAAGCAAACATGCTCCTACACTCCAGAACCAAATGTACTTCCACACTCTAGGAAGAAGCTGCTTGTTCTACTCTCATGAGCGTCCTCCTATATTGCCTTGGCTGTCCTGTCCACTCCCTCCACTCACCATCCTCCATACTTTTCCATTACGGATCAAACAGAAGCCCAGTGTGGGCCTCTAAAACCCAAGACTACCATTCCAATTGGTCCATATCTGTGAGGTACTCTATGCTACACACATACATATTGGCTTCAGAGAGCTTTCCTTTAGTTCCTTTGATTTAGATTAATTGTAACTTGGGTGTTGGGGACACTTATTGTTAAAGAACGAGTTGCTCTTGGGGAAAGGTTTACAAAGGTAAGACAAAGCTTCAAGTCTAAACACAGGATTTTTCCCACATAGCTGCTGGAAATACTGATGTTCAGTTAATAAAGTTCATTAAGGCTCTGTCACAATATCCACCATTTATCCTAATTGGAAGCAATGTTGTTCATACTTATTTTTCTTTCTTTCTTTGCTTTTAATCATTGTATGCTTTTATAGCCTACTTACTTATATTTTATCATCATACAGTTTTATAGCATATGATGCTTCTCAAACTATAAATACATTGCATGTCAAGAAAGTCAAAGATATTACCTTACACAATAACCTTCCATTCTGTCCATTAAAAGTTATCTTTTTCCTGGGACCAGCAATTAGCCTAATGGCTATGTTGCTGAACTCCCATGTAGCTGACTGCAGTTTGAGTCCCAGACCCAGTGGCTTAAACTCACACTGGGTGCATGTGCATGCGTGCCCAAGATTCTGATGAGAATGGAGGAGAAAGGATTGCGGCATGGCCATTCCTCCCTGGGGGGTGATTTCTCGCTTTCTGTCTCTCTGTCTCTCTCTGTCTTTCTGGTGAGCACATGCGCCCTATAGCAAAAACCTCTCAAAAAAAAAAAAAGTTATCTTTTTCCTGAGTCCTTCCCTCCCACCCTGATCTATCCACCTCCTCTACAGTCTCTGGTGTCTACACTTGCTGTCTCTGCTGTTATATCTCCTATCAGTTTCTTCTGTAAAGTGTAGGCATTTGGTATATATTGAGCAGGGACAAACAGTCTTTCATATTCTAGCTTGCTTTGCTTCACATGAAATCTTCTATATTCAAGCCTCAGAATGAAAGAAAATATTTACAAACTATGGCTCAGATAAGAAACTGATAACTAGAATACATAGGGACCACTGGGCAAGCAGGTAGCAGGGAGGATAAGGAGCTGTATCCCACATCTCCAGCTTTGCAGTTCGAGTCCTGGACTTGGTGGCTTGAGAATCACATCAAGCATGTGTACATGTGTATCTGAATTCTTAAGAGAAGAGTGAAGGAGAAAGGACTGTGGCATAACCCCCAATGGGTGATTTCTCACTTCCCCTGTCTTTCTCTTTCTCTGTAAGTGCAAATGCCCTATAGAAAAAAAAAAACTAAAATAAAACACACACACACACACACACACACACACACACACACACATATGTACATATATGGAACTCAAGCAGCCTACTGCAAAAATAAAAAAAAAATCCAACTGAAAAGTAGACAAACTGAATAACTTTCCAATTGCAAGGAAGATGTACGAATGGCTAAGAGGCATCTGAAAAAATATTCAACATTTCTTATCATAAGGGAAATGCAAATCAAAACCACAGTGAGATACCACTTAAACCTAGTTAGAATGGTTATGATCAAAAGAATAAAGAATAACAAATACTAGCGAGGCTAGAGTAAAAGGGGAACATTCATACACTCTTGGTCAGAATATAAATTAGTACAGTCATTGTGGAGAACAATATGGAGGTTCTTTAAAGACTGTCAAATAGACCTACCATCTTGATAACTCACTGAACTCTGATCCAGCAATTCCACTCCTGGTATTTGTCCTAAGGATATGAAAACACTCAATCATAAGGACACTTGCACATCCATGTTTATTGTGACAATATTCACAATCGCTAAGACATGGAATCAACATAAGTGGCCAAGAGTGGATGACTGGATCAAAAAATATGTAACACAAATAGACTATGGAGTACTACTCAGCTACAAAAAACAATGACATTTGATACAAAGTCAATGCTAAATATGTGCAATATCATTTCCATATGCAAATACAGCATTGACTTCTCTCCCTAGAGAAAATAATAAAGCCTCCATGAGGCAGAACTCACCAAAACAGCTTTTATGCAGTCAACAGTGTGTGAGCCATGAGAAAAATAAAACTATAAAATTTAGTAAATTATTACTGGATCCATTTAAAGGAAATATTGGTTGGTATAAAAGCATGGAGAACAAGTGTGGATACCAGAGACAGTGTAGGAGGGGGGTGGGAAATGGCAGAGGGTGAGATGGAGGGAAACATAGGAGGAAAAAATAGAAGTAAAATATATAAGAAATACAAAGTGGAGAATTACCTGTTGAAAATAACATGTATGGTAATGTCTTTGATTAAGCCAATATGCAGTGTATTCTGGATGGGAAGACTCATTTTGTATGCTGTAATGATAAACAATTGTATGCTGTAATGATATACAATGAATGAATCTCAAATAAATAATATTTTCTATATAAAAAATGATCTTACAACTAGAAGAGCAAAGAATTCTTTTTATGAAGTGAAAATTTACTAACATATCCTTACTCACATTAATTCTCTGCATATTAAATTCATTTTAACAAGCCAAAAAATGTTTTTGTAAAAATAACTAATTTCCTGACAGCCATTAATTTTCATCCAACCTCTTAGGCCATTTAAATTCCTGACAAATGAGGCTGTTTCCAAAGCATGTTTTTGTGGTTTGTGCAAAAAATTAGTTTTCTGTAATTCTATATTTAAAAAAAATAAGAGTAAGGTGGTAACCTATGAAGACAATATCTGATTATGAAGTTATGAATCCAGAAAATTTTATGTTGGAACAACTATTTTAGTGATTGGATTCCATTTAGAGTACTAGGATTCAACAGCAATGCATTTAGGAAACATCCTTATTCTATTAAAGGAGTCCAAGCTGAAGGTCCTAGAATCATAAGACACTGGGGTTCAAATCTTATCTTTGCCGGGTACTTACCATATTTGACCTTGGGTAAGTCCCTGAATCTTGATAACTCATTGAACCTTGATAAGTTGGTTTCTTCATTGGTTAAATGTGGACAAAGCAAGTTCCACTCTCAAAGTATAATTTATGGCATTAAAACAAATAGCACAGAGCTGTGAGGACAAGACTTGGCACAGATAAAGCTCTCCGCAATGATTAGTATCTGTCATTATATTGTCTTAAAATAGCATTTACATTTCTCTTAATATATAAGCAATATATGGTTATGTTTTAAAAAACTGTAAACACAAGAGAAGAACATAGGAAAAAATATTTACCATTTTATCACCCTGAAATAACCTCTTAACAAAATTTAGTGTATATTTTTTAGACTTAATACATTGTCAACTGTATCCTTTTTTGAACATCTACAAATGTTGCAGCCATTGTATATAATTGTAATGTAATTCTTTAGTGAGGAAAATAATTGGGTTCCCAAAAACTCCCTAAAGTAAAGGGTTTTAAGTACTTTCGTAATTATTTATTATATGAGTTGGAAGGCAGGTGTCTGTCAAGGTCAAATTTCATACAGATCCCAGGAATTGTCTAGAAAAATCTTGACCCATGATTTTTTTTCCTTGCCATTTTCCTAGTCTAAGAACCATCGCCTGTTTTCTAGTTAATTCCATTTTTATCACAGCAGGCAGCTCGTATCTGGCAACAGAATGATAGTCTAACTGGCATTACCAATGAGTCAAGAACCATTCAACCTTGTAGAATACACACACAAACACACACACACACACATGCACACACACACATACCCATGCCCCATTTTCTGCCACAAGAATTACTACAAACTATTACAACCTATGTGTCAGAGAAAGAAAACACTTTCAGGCCCTCGCTGTTACAGTGGAACTTCCATTATGAATGGATTTATTAGCATCAGTTATCTGAGTAAAGCCAAGTCTTCTTTGCAGACAACTAGTGGTTTTCCTCCAGGATCATTTGGTTTTACAGAGATCTAGGTATGGCTGCACGCATTGTCCCTGCCCCAGGTCTTGTCTAGATGGCACTTCAGCATGGATCAGGACTCTTGATATTTTTTCTCTCATCTTCACACATAGTGTTCATACTCTCCAGAGTCCCCTCTGAGAAAATCATCAGATGAGGAAACAAACCAACTAATTTACATTTCTCATCAGCCATAATTACAATTTACAACCTTTGTCATAGGGCATATCGCAGCATGTTAGAGCTGGAAGGTAAATTAGAGATGGAAGTTTATAAGTGAAAAAAGGAAAGAACTAGAAAGGAAGGTCATTATTCAAAGCAATGTGTGGTGGGGGTAGAGGCTGAGGAGGATGAATAAAAGCCATCATTTTCTTTCTTTCTTTTATTTGACCATCTATATGCTCTTTTTTCCACTTAGTTTTTATTCTAATAACATTGCAGAACATGATTTTTAAGAATCCCTATTAATAGAAGATTCCATATATGTAGAGAGTGATTCTCAAAGGGAGAAGGGAGAATCCATTAGAATAGGGAGTAAGGTGGAACTTGAGGTTTCTCATGTTAATTAAAAGGAGACATAGTACGTCCCCAAAGTTTGAAAAACATTGTTTTGGTAAGAGAATCCTAATCAGGTGCACATGGCTTCCTGGCAGGCACCCTCTTTCCACACATACTCCTTCCCACATTTCTCATTCTTGCAATGTATGCTTAGAGATTTTGTGAATTTCATTGTGGTGTTTCAAATGCAGCTCTTTCTGAGTAAGACTAGCAAGTATTGAGGGGCAGCTGGGATGACAGATCTCAGCAATAGTCTGGAAATATTTGGGCAATAAAAGACTGATCACTCAGAATGTTTGTTGAAACAAGGATACCAAACCACTTCAATAAGACCAGAAGAGACTAATTTATATCTCTTGAAAAAATGGCCACTATCACTCAGAACATTCTGGGAGGGCTCTCTCTTTCAAAGCTACCATTGAAGAATTTGTCTGCTTCATATAACTTCAACCATGTTCCAACATTTTAAAAAACTTTTTTGGTATTGGAACAGATTATGGAACCAAACCATGAAAATGATATTTCTGTGTTTTTAAAAATTACTTAATATTTTAAAGGTGTATCTGCCTTATCAACTTCTCAAGGTTTTTTGTGGACTAATGGATTAGAATTATACTTTGTAAACACTTGTATACAAATGGAAGTTGGTATTACCATGGTGTTTACAATAACAATATTTAGGAAAATATAATCATAACAGAATTTGGTTTTCCCATTAAGTCCTGCTGGTAGATTTGAATAGACTACTGAGATGGCTTTCTCTATAAGAATCTGATTATAGAGAGCTGTTCAACCATTCTTTCCAGATTATTTCAATTTGATTTCAACTACTACCCAATATTTCTTTTTTTTTGGGGGGGGGATGTTTTTGCTATAGGGCACCTGCACTCACCAGAAAGATAGAGAGAAATAGAGAGACAGAAAGCAAGAAATCACCCCTCAAGGGGGATGGTCATGCCACAATCCGTTCTCCTCCATCCTCCTCTTGGGATCTTGGGCATGCACATACATGCGCCTGGCATGAGTTTAAGCCACTGGGTCTGGATTCAAACCACAATTGACAACATGGGAGTCCAGCAACATAGAAATTACATCAACTGTTGGTCCCCCAATATTTTTTTAATTACCAGAGAGAGCATGTATTCACCAGAGAAAGAAAGAGAGAGAGGAATAAAGCACCCCTCAATGGATGTGATAATGTTGCAATCCATTCCATTCCATTTCTCCATCCCTTTGGGATTTGGGGCACACATGTGTATGCACCTGGCTTGCTTTTTAGCCCACCAGGGCTGGGATTTAAACCATAGTCAGACAAGTGGGATCTGATTCCCTTAACCACAAGGCTGTAGGACTGGTCCAATCACATGATACTTTTGAGGAGTGTCCCAAGATTTAAATAGAAATGTGTCAAAAATGTATTCAAATACTCACCACAATTAGCATCATCTTCTCACCAGAATATGCTAGGAGCCTGCAAGGTGGAAGTTACCATTCTAGGAATCTCTAAGGAGTGAGGGTACTTCTAGAACTGGTCTTCAGATTAGTGCTGGAGCTCTTGGTTTGCCTAGAATTGACAAAACTAGAAATATAGCTGTCACTTCAGATAAAAAGAAGTAACTTTTCATCTCCTGTCCCTTTTATCCAGCACCATCAGAATTTCTTCAAAAGTGGCCTATGAATCATCTGTATATGAACCCTTGGTCCCTACTCTAGACCTACTGAATCAGACCTGGGGAGTACAGTCCATGAATTTCTGTTTTTTATAGTTTCCCTTGGTGCTTCTTATACATTCTAAAATTGGAGAACCATGGTTTGGCTGGTTATTGAAACCCAATTTCTAGTCACTCAAATGCAGATATATATATATATATATTTGTGTATTCAAGAAGTATGCATTAGAACTCATCATGAGCCAGATCTTGGGCTTGTCATCAACACAAAGATGAGTAAGCTAGGATGCATCTCATCAAAGAGTTCATAGTGTAATCCATTCTTTCTGGTCTCCACTAGCAATGACTGCAGAACTACTGCCTCCTTCTAAAGAAATCATAGAAATCCCCTGGTTGTTCACTGTGTTCCTCACAACTCAGATACACCACAGGGGATGTTCCTGAGGGGATGCATGGGTGACAGATCAAGTAAACAGCTGTCTCCTATTCAACCATATCAGCTACAGTTATCTCTACTGACTTGTCTTACATGTGCAGGTAAGATTTTAGTTAAGACAAGGAACAAAGTTTACAAAACGATAGCCTAGAATTCCACAGTATGGGAGTTATTTGAAAATGCTTGAAAATTTCAAAAACAATTCTACGTATTTTCAAATATTTGTCTCCCACAAAGAGTTTGCAGCTCTCTATGGAACTCTCCTCTTCTTATCTGCATTTGATGTTTCTGGTAAATCAGAGAAAAACTCTTAAAACTGGTTCTTATTTGGCCTAACCACTTTTCCCATCAACAGAACTTTAATAAAGGTGTTTGCCATGGAGGGAGCTGGAGGCAGTAAGAACACTAATTTCAGTGGCATTTCCCTTGGAAGAAGTTTTTGGAACCATGTCAAGACACACAGAGGATATGTGAAACCACAAACCTTAAGTTTCCCATTTTCTGAATTTTCTCTTGTGTTTCAACCTGCTCCAATCTTAGTCCAGGCTGATCTCTTTGCCTAATTTCCCATTGAGAGGTAGATCTCTGCCAACTTCCACTGGCTTAAAAAGCTATCCATTTTCTCAAAGAGTAAATGCCTTTGAAATCAAGAGTCTGGCTTCAAGTGTGTTCCATTATTCGCAAGAACCTAGATGTTGATGGAGAACAAAAAGGGTCTTTTTGTTTCTCATAAATTAATCATGTATATTAATTCACATATTCCTAGTAACACACACATTTTGATACAAAAGACCCATGCTGGGGCTGGCAGGTGGCGTGGTGGTGAAGGATGCTGGCTTCCCACATGGTCCACTGTGATGGCTTGCTTTCTCACTTTCTCTCTCTCCCTCTCTCTTTCTCTCTCCCTCTCTGGTCAAATTAAAATAGATAAATAAAGTTAAATAAAATCATTATTTAAAAACAAAAACAAAAGACCCATGCATTGGAAACACTTCAGTAGAGGAGACTACTCGGGGAGTGTAAGCACAGATTTCCCTGAGAGTTATACCCTAGTATTCCATATACATAATGGAGGCCATGGACAAGTGATGTAACATCTCTGAACCTTGATTTCCTACTCTGTGAAGAGCATATATTATAAAAAGATCACACTAGGTTGCTGGGTTAAATGAGGGCTAAATAAGATCACATACATAAAAGTGCCTAATATGTGGAAGGAACTCACTTCCTGAGCATGAATACAGTCCCAGAGCCTGAGTGACCCACTGAGTGACCCTCTGTTTGTCCCCTACTACACATAATTCCATAGGCCTATAGGGCTCACATGTTTACACTGGAGGATGCACATCTGCTAGATCTTGGAGAATTTCTTGTTGAAGAAATACATAATAAACAACCATTGGAACACAATCCACTTCCTGTTTATGTTGGCACTTATAGCTGAGATAAAGGGAAATAAAAAGGCTATTTCTGGATAAGGCTGCTTACACATTCATGGATTTACTCTACTGGAATAGCCACTCAACTCTTATTTCATTTAAAATTGCTATAATAATTTGGAGTGTTTTTAAATGTTTTCCACATTAATGTGGTGAGTCTTTGGGTTTAGGGTTTGAGGAAACAAAGAATTTAAGTCTCCATGAACTGCAAATGCATGCAGTGGTTGCTGTGGACAACCTTGTAGAGAAAGCTCAAATGGAGTTCAAGTTCTTATTTGTTTTGTAAACTTGGACATCTGGTTTAACATCTCTAGTCCTAGATTCCAGATCTCAGATGTTTTGAAAAAAAGACATAATTACTTATTTACCCAACCTCACAAGGTTAAAACACTTATAAAAGTTTCTCATTGTGAAAGTAGTCTGTTAAACCCTTTATAAAATTTTTTTTTAATGTGATTGCACTATTGCTGAAGTAACTAAGTGAAATAATTAGCTGAACCCAATCCAGAACCCAGGTCCTTCTCAGTCCCACTAATAATATTTCTACTGTATCCAGCCTCCTGGAGAGCAAACTCCTGTATCATAGCTTAGCTGACAGAGAAAGGCCTCAGTGTACCATTGCATGAGAAAGCTGGCCTAGAGGAGAAAGAAGCATGTCCAATTGAAAACTATTTATTTTCTCCAACATATCCCTAACTTCTTACAGAGAGATAAAGAATGTTTCCCAGCCAAAGGCACAGAACAGAGCTAAGCTGTACTTTCTGAAAAATGAGACATGTAAGGTCTTTTCCTTGATAGACTGTTTCTAAGACATTGAATGGTTTAAGCACATACGAGGACACCAAAGAAAATCTCCTAAGAGAAATTCAAAAACTGAAGATACTTTTTGACCTATATTTTGACATCACACTGCCAAATCCAGTCAGGTAATGTCTTTCACAGCAATTTTATAGCAAGTGGCAGGCATGCAGGAGCATGTGTAGGGTAAATACCCCAAGGACAGCATGAATACAGTCATACTGACACCACCATGTTGGAAAAATCACGCCACATGGTGAGAGGTTATGTAGTTGGGTTCTTTCAAGTTGCTTACTCAGATTCATGAATATGGAAAACACCTTTGAGAATAATTGAAGAAGGACTGCTAGGGTGAAGGTGTGGTTGTCCGAAAAGTCTTGCCTCCATGAACAGAGTACATTAGCTGTTCTGGGGCATCTTCACACAGATCTGCAAACTGCATTGCATACCTCTGGGCAGGGCATGCCATTCATGTCAACACCTATGAAAATGACAGTTCCTGGAGTTGCTAATATACATCCTGTATGGCTGTGCATGACAGCCCTAGAGAGCCTGTCCGTCGTTTGAAGGAGAGAAAAAAAAGGGGGGTGGGGGCACATGGAAGGAAGAAGTCTTACAGATCAAGTTTGTATCCTAGTTTTTAAGACACATTCTGGGTGGTCATGGACAAGTGATATAAAATCTCTGAACCTTGACTTCTTACTCTGTGAAGAACAATTATAAAAAAGATCCTACTAGGTTGCTGGGTTAAGTGAGAGCTAAATAAGAATAGTCGCTCAACTCTATTTCATTTAAAATTACTATAATAAGTTGGAGTGTTTTTAAATGGTTTCCACATTAACGTGGCAAGTCTTCGGGTTTAGGGTTTGAGAAAGTAAAGGATACCTAATATGTGGAAGGGATTCACTAAATGATAGTAATTGGTTGAGACTCATAGCTACCAAGCAGATACGAGAAAAAAACAGTCATCCTTTATTTAAAAAGAGGAAAAGAATAATTACCCACATTTAAGTAGTGCTTTATTTTTGCCATCAAAATTACCTTTGTTGGGGGCTAGCAAGAAGGTTCTGGACTCCCACATGACCAACTGTGGTTCCAGTCCCAGACCCAGCGGCTTGAAAATCTTGCAGGGTGCATAAGCATGTATGCTCAAAATCCCAGGAGAAGAATGAAGAAGAAGGAATTGTGGCATGGCCATCACCCCAGGAGTGTGTGTGTGGGGGGGTGATTTCTCACTTTCTCTCTCTCTGATGAGTACATGCACCCTAGACAAAAACATAAGAATAAAACTAAAAATCTTTTCTGTAGGTACTATTAGCATCTCCATTTTACAGATTTAGTTAAGTATAACTCCAAAAAGTTGACTTTAGATTCAAAGACTTAAATAGGTTGAAAGCAAAAGGACGAACTACTTTCAGACAAAATAGAGGTTAAGACAAATATTGTGGGACCAGCAGATGACATAATGGCTATGTTTCTGGACTCCCATGTAGTCGACCATGGTTCGCGTTCCAGACCTAGTGGCTTAAGCTCACACAGGGCGTATGTGCATGCATGCCCAAGATCCCGAGAGGAGAATGGAGGAGAAGGGATTACAGCGTGGGTGTGACCATCCTCCCTGGGGGGGGGTGGCCCCCCCCCCTGGGGGGGGGGGGGGGGGTGATTTATCACTTTCTGTCTCTCTGTCTCTCTCTGTCTTTCTGGTTAGCTCTTCGAAAATATTAAGAAAATTTAAAAACCTGGAGCTAGACTGACCAAGAAAAAAATAGAGAAGACTCAAATAAGCAAAATGAGAAATGGATTTACAAAATTATAAGAATTAAAGGAGAGTATTAGAAACAATTGCATGTAAACACATTAGATAACTAGATGAAATGGAAAATTCCCTAGAAACACACAAACTACCGAAACTAACTCAAGAAGAAATAGAATAGGCCTTTAGCAAGTAAAGATGATAAATCAGAATAAAAAACTTTCTAACAAAGAAAAGCTCAGGTTCAAATATCCTCGCTGGTGAATTCTAACAAACATTTAAACAAGGATTAACACCAATCTTTCTCAAACAATTTCAAAAGCTAGATCAGAATAGAACTCTTTGTAACTCAATCTAGAAAATCAGTTTATTATCCCAATACCAAAGCCAAAGACAACACAGCAAAGAAGCTTAAAATCAGCATCTTTTATGAAACTATAGGTAAACATCCACAATACAACACTACCAAACCAATTCAGCAGCATATTAAGATAATTATAACCATGACCGAGCATAGTATTCCAGAGTGGTTCGACATCCATCAGTATAATACACTACACTGACAAAATAAAGGGGGAAACCCGCACATTCATCTCAGTAGGAACAGAGTACACATTTGATAAAAATCAAACATCATTGTATCACGAAACCACTCAAAACCATTCAACAAATGAGAAAAAGATAAAAAGCAATGTGATAAGGAGGATGAAAACCCCTAGATAACATGATCTTCACTGGTGAAAGACTAAAAGCTTTTTACCTAATATCAGAAGTAAGACAAATATATTTGCTCTGATCAATTCTATTCGACATTATATTTGAAGTGCCAGCCAAGGCACTTAGGCAAGAAAAAAAGTCATTAGGCCATCAGGCAGCTAGATCCCATATGACCTACTGTGCCATTTAATCCCCAGATCCAGAGACTTGAAAAACACACTGAGTCCATGTGTGTGCATGCCCACAATCCCAAAAGGAAGGAAAAATGGAGGAGAAGGGGTTGCAGCATGACAATTCCTCAGAAGGGATGTGTTCTCACTTTTCCTCCGTGTCTTTCTTTCAGGTGAGCACACACATCCTCTGGTAAAAATTTAAATAAGTAAATGAATGCATCAAGATTAGAAAGGGGGGACCAGCAGTTGGTGTCATGGCTGAAGAATCAATATACAAAAAATCATGTGTATTTCTATATCTAAGCAATAAGCAATCCAAAAATATTTTTTAGCTGGACTCCTTCATAGTCAACCACAGTTCAAGTCCCTAACCCAGTGACTTAAAACTCACACTGGGTACATGTGTGCTTGCCCAAAACCCCCAGAGGAGAATGGAAGAGAAGGGACTGTGGTGTGGCCATGCACCCAATTTCTCACTTTCTGTCTCTCTCCGCAAGTGCACATGCCCTATAGCAAAAAATCTCTCCACAAAGAAAAATTAAAGGAAAGAAGATACACAAATGTGGAGAAATTGGAGACATCTACATCTCTAATGGGAGTGTAAAATGGACAGTCATTTTGGAAAAGAGTATGATAGTTCCTTAAAATTAAACATAGACTTACCAGGTGACCCAGCAATTATGCTTCTACTATGCCCAAGACAAATGAAAACATACATTCCTACAAAACCCAGTACATGAATATTTGCAGTGGCATTGTTAATAATAACCAAAGAGTGTGAACAACCTGAATGTGTATAAACTAATGAAAACACACAATGGAATGTTATCTGATGGCAGATAAGAATGGGTACAAACACATGCTGCAACATGAGTGGATCTTGAGTACAGTGTGCTACCTGAAAGAAACCAGATTTAATTAAAAAAAAAAAATAAAAAAGGCTACATCGTATAATTTCATTCACAGGAAACAGCAGACTAAGCTAATCCATGATGACAGAAAGTACATTAGAGTTTCCCAGAAGCTAACAGGATCAAGGAATGAGCAGTGACTTGTAATGAGTATGGGTTTTTGAGGTGATAAAAAATCTTCTGCATTGTAAGAGTGATGATAGTTGCAGAATTTTATGAATGTACTAAAATCTACTGACTTGTACTCTCTAAAGAAATTTGAATGGAGAGAAGTAAGACAGTTGTGGGACACAGGAATGATTTACTACCTGTTGATGATAACGTGTATAATCTCAGCTGGTCTGGTCTGAGGTGTATTTCATGTTGGGTAAATTCTCCCTACAAGATAAATGATGTATAGTAATTGAATGTGTAAATAATAATAATAAAATAAATTTTAAAAAGAAGTTTGAATGGTCGATTTCACATTATATAAATTTTATCTCAATGTCTTAAGTGAATATACAAACTAAATTCATTGACCAAAATGGAATTAAATAGAAATCAATTACAAAGATACCTGGGAAATTCCTAAATACTGGAAACTATATGACATATTTGACATAATGAGTCAAAAAATAAACCAAAAGTGAAATTAGAATTACTGTGAACCATATCGATATCATAATAGATATTGGATATGGCCAAAGCAGTACTTACAGGAAATTTTATAGCACTGAAGTATCCGTATTAGAAAAGAAGGTATTAAATCAATGATACCAGTTTCCACCTTAAGATAAAGGAAAAAAAAAAAAAAACAGCAAACTCAATCAAAAATACATAGAATAAGGGAAATAATACAGATAAAAATAGAAATAAACTAGAAACAAGAAAAATAAATAAAGCAAAAGCAGGTTTTTTGAGATCAATAAAATGGCTAAACATCTAGTTAGAGTGATAAGAAAAACAGACAGAAAGGACAAATTACCATTGTCAGGGATGGCAGAAGTAGCATAACTACATATCCTATAGATACTAAAGGGTAATAAGTAAATATGATGTAAATATTTATGCCAATAAATCTGACTAGTTAGAAGAAATGAACAAATTTCTTGAAAAACACGAACCACTTGAGCACACTAGAAGAAACAGATGACCTAAATAGCTCTCTATTAAAGACATTGCATTTATAGGATGGAAAAAAAAAATCTTCCCACAAGAACACTTCCCTTGACCAACATTTAAAGATAACACTGTTGTACATAAACTCTTCTATAACATGGAAGAAGTAGGAATACTTCACAACTCATTCTACGAGGCCAGGATTACAAAGAAACAGCCAGAAAAATAGGTTAAAAGAAAACTACAGAGTCAGCTTCATGGCCTAGTAGTTGAGGAAGCTGGATCCCACAAGGCTGACTCTAGTGTGAGCCCTGGTCCACGCAGCTTGAAGGGCATGCTGGGCAGATGTGCATGCATGCCCGAAGAAGAGAATGCAATGAGACCATGCCCCATGGAGTTTATTTTCTCTCTCTCTCTGGCAAGCACACATACTCTCTGGCAATTAAAAAAAGGCGAAAAAATACAAAATACTATCTCTTATAACAATACATAAAAATTCCTAACAAATTTTAGCCAATCTACTATAACATAATTTAAAAAAAAAAAGATAGTGTGACCAAAAGTGATTCATCCAATTATGAAGAGCCAATTTATTTGAAAATCATTTGCTTTTCCCTCCAATTC
Organism: Tupaia belangeri chinensis; assembly: GCF_000334495.1. Lineage (NCBI taxonomy): Eukaryota > Metazoa > Chordata > Mammalia > Scandentia > Tupaiidae > Tupaia > Tupaia belangeri. The sequence continues at coordinate 1,462,845 of NW_006159692.1, forward strand.
TCCAGCTAATCAATATCCTGAGCATGCATGTATGCACCCAGTGTGAAGCCAGCAGGACTGGGATTCAAACCTGGTCAGCTATGAGAGATCCAGTTTCCTCTGCACGACACATTAGTGCTGCACAGTAGTGCCATCCCTTCATTTCTTATTTTTCTAAATTTCAAAAAAACTAGGGGGAATAAAATGAACTATTTAATCTTATCAAGGGCATGCACAAAATACTTAGAGATAATATTATACTCAATGCTGAAAGAAGGAATGCTCTCCTTTTAAGAACAAGCACATGTGAGAATATCCTCTCTCATTGCTGCTGTTAATATTTCACTGGAAGTCTAGCCTTCTAACCAGAGCAAGAATACAAGGAAAAGGGAAATAAGACCTTTAAATTTTAAAGGAAGTGATGTCTGGACATACTGCAATCCCTTCTCCTCCATTCTCCTCAGGATATTGGGCATACATACACACACTCCTGGCATGATTTTCAAACTGATGGGTCCAGAACTCAAACCATGCAGTCAGCCATGTGGGATCCAGTGCCTTAACCTCCACATCACCTGCTGCCCCTGGCTCATTTTTTTAAAATGAGAGCATCAGAAAGAGATGTAATAAAAAAAACTGTTGATGGAAATAACCAACTCTGTAAAAAATAATAATTATGTAGTTTATTTCTAAGCAGAATATGAGTGACCTGGGCTTGGAGTGGAGACAACACATGCCTTTCTTGGGGTGATCAGGTACAGGGGTTCCTTTTACTTGATTTTGAGAGCAAGAGATGGAGTTTGGAATTTAGCAAAGAGTTTTTACATTGATCTGGCCCAAAAAGGCAGGACTTGTGGAAGGGAAGGAGGGTCTGGTTATAGGTAGGTTTACAATTTTTAGGTTGGTTATTGGAAAAGGAAGGTTGCTGAGATCGGAGAAGAGTGTACTTTAACAGAGATAAGGAGGCTTAATATACATCGCAAAGATACTATGCCAGAAACAGGAGGTAGTAAGAATTCTGCTACCAATGAGTCAATGGGTCAAATGGTCTGTCAACATTTGTAGAGGCATGATTCTCTCCAGGCCCTCTGGAAAGAATTTTGGAAATAGGAAAAAGTGGGACCAGCAGTTAGCGTAATGGCTATGTCGCTGGACTCTCATGTAGTCGACCGCAGTTCCAGTCCCAGACCCGGTGGCTTAAAACTCACGCCGGGTGCGTGTGCATGTGCGTGTGTGCCCAAGATTCCAAGAGGAGAATGGAGGAGAAGGGATTGCGGCATGGCCATCGCCCCTGGGGGGGTATTTCCTGCTTTCTGTCTCTCTGTCTGTCTCTGTCTGTCTGGCAAGTGCACGCGCCCTACAGCAAAAATCTCTCCAAAAAAAAAAAAGAAATAGGAAAAAAGTCAGACTTCTGTCCTCAAAACAAACAAACGAAAACTATTGAGAGACAGCGGATTATAAGGCCAAGTCCAGAAACCAATCTGTCTGGTATGTGTCATTTCTCTTATGAGCTGAGAGTTGTGGGGCAAGTTTCTCTGTGTCATTCATGGGGTAGTTCTGAGAAATTCAATAGGGCATTAGATGTGAGAGTCAGACAGTAGACAGTGGTAAAATGCAACATCTGCAAAGCTGACTCACATGGGAAGGTTCTAGGTTCACATTAAGAGACATTCCTGATTGCACAAGGCATATGTGTGCCCATGATCTGGGACTGACAAAAGCTGGGCTGGATTGTAGCATCAAGACCCTGTTAGAGGCTCTTTCTCTCTCTCTCTCTCTCTCTCTTTCTCTCTCTCTCCCCCTGTCTCTCCGTATGTGTGTCATTCTCATGCATGGAAGAAACAAATAAAAACTTTTCTTTTCTTTTATGATTTGTTATTCACATTTAATCATTGTATATCTTTATAGCACAATTATGTGCTTTCAAACTATGTCTACAGTACACGACAATCAAATCAAGGATATTACTAATATATATATATGTATATATACGTATATACATATAGACAATGGAGAACTTTACATTCTTATGTCTGTTAAGTGTTTCTTCCCAGCACCCCTTCCACCCTATTTCTATTATCCACCCCCCTCCCGTATAGATTCTGGTATCTATACTTGCCCCTCTCTACTATAACATATTTGGATCTTTCCATTTTTGCCATAAAGTGCAGACATTTGGTATATACTGAGTGGGGATATACAGTGTTTCTCTTTCATAGTCTGGCTTATTTTTCTGAGCATTAAATCTATAGTCATCCACTTAGTATCAAAAGATATGGTCTCATTGCTCCTTATGGCTAAGTAATATTCCATAGCATATATGGGCCATATTTTTTCAATCTCATCATCAGTTCTTGGGCACTTAGAGTTCATAGATGTGAATCAAGTCCAGGGAATCTAGAATATAGTAGATATTTCATATAAGTTAAGGAACAAAAGAAAAAAATCTAAAGGAAAAGGCAGCAAAAGAGACACTGGTGGGGTTAGACAGGAATGAGAAAAATACCGAGGTTCTTCAGAATGCATCAGGTGGGAAATTAGTCCAGCAGAGGAAGTCAAGCTATGCATTCAGAAGCTATGTGCATCACTGAGATCTCAAACCCATGGAGAACCCAATGTGTCACTGCAAGACCTGCTGCCTGTAAGAGATCTGTTAGGATATAGGAATGTGCTTCCTATGATAAAAATGAAATTTGGGTAAGATTTGGGTCCCCAAGTAGCATTGACTCAAAATCTCTTTGATAGGATTTGAGATGTCTTAACAAAAATTTAAAATAAACTCTGCCTTCAAGTTGCTATAACACAGCAGCACTGGCCCACCTTAGGGAACAGAGAGTCAAGATGGGGTTATTGCTACTAAATGGTGTCAGAGCACGTCCCTTCATGCTTTACATTGACCCTAAGCAACCACACATAGTAAGTTTGCCTCCTTGGTCTGTTTACCACAGCCTCTAGCCATCACTTAGGATGTGGTTAACCATTGTCCACTCATGACAACCACATGACCTCTTAGATTGGTTTGCACAAAGAGGTTTCCTCCCTTGACCAAAAAGCAGAAGGGCACCACAGAACCCTCATGTTCCAATGAATGTTCTCTTAGAGTATAAGAACCAAAAAGGCATTGAGCCAGCTGAAAAAGGGGAATTTACTGGGACTCAAAGGCAGGAAGTACAACAGACATAGGACCTGAACCTGAGCCTATCCAGCCACAGAAACCAAGGCAGCCAACTGCTCTCAGAACTCCCTTTCCATACAGTCTTCCCAGAGATTTGTGTCTCTCATGTCTCCCCCCTGAAAATCTGCTCATCCTTCTTCTGATCTGCAGATGAGCCTTCTTTGCCTCGTCATTCACATGCCATATATATAATTTTTTTGGTGGGGGGAGAGGTTTATGCTATAGGGAGCATGCACTTGTCAGACAGACAGAGAGAGACAGAGACAGAAAGCGAGAAATCACCCCCCAGGGGGGATGGCCACACCGCAATCCCTTCTCCTCCATTCTCCTCTCGGGCGCACACGCGCCCAGCGTGAGTTTTAAGCCACCGGGTCCAGGACACAAACCGCGGTCGACCACATGGGAGTGTTTCCTCCCTTGACCAAAAAGCAGAAGGGCACCACAGAACCCTCATGTTCCAATGAATGTTCTCTTAGAGTATAAGAACCAAAAAGGCATTGAGCCAGCTGAAAAAGGGGAATTTACTGGGACTCAAAGGCAGGAAGTACAACAGACATAGGACCTGAACCTGAGCCTATCCAGCCACAGAAACCAAGGCAGCCAACTGCTCTCAGAACTCCCTTTCCATACAGTCTTCCCAGAGATTTGTGTCTCTCATGTCTCCCCCCTGAAAATCTGCTCATCCTTCTTCTGATCTGCAGATGAGCCTTCTTTGCCTCGTCATTCACATGCCATATATATAATTTTTTTGGTGGGGGGAGAGGTTTATGCTATAGGGAGCATGCACTTGTCAGACAGACAGAGAGAGACAGAGACAGAAAGCGAGAAATCACCCCCCAGGGGGGATGGCCACACCGCAATCCCTTCTCCTCCATTCTCCTCTCGGGCGCACACGCGCCCAGCGTGAGTTTTAAGCCACCGGGTCCAGGACACAAACCGCGGTCGACCACATGGGAGTCCAGCGACATAGCCATTACGCTAACTGCTGGTCCCCACATGCCATATATTATGGCCCCATAAATGAGACACTCATCTCATTTACATACCCTAAGTTCCTGGGAGACAGTCTAATTATTCCTGTGTGGATTTGATTTCCACCCTGGTCCAGAACAGAGGAATCAAATTGTATAATAAGGCTGTAAGGGCACCAAATGTGTGCTTTGGGATAGCGTGTGAGGATTTTCTTCAGAGAAAAGGGTCTGGATTTTGCAGGCTCCCAAAGAGAGCTTTTTCCTCCTGAGAAGCTGTCTCTGATAATTACCAAACCAACCTAGGTACAAAACAGGACTCTCACCATCAGAAAAGACAATCCCTCACCATGAGATTTGTCAGAGAAAGGCTTTCTTACAGTGGTTCAGCCAGGAGACAGGAAGCTATCTTGCTCGAAAGACTTGTTTCCTTGAATCAGTTCAGAAATGGAATCTTACAGTCCTAGTTTTCAATTAGATCCGTTTACGCAAACTAAGGGTTGAAATCTGTGCAGTTCTGATTGGCTAATTTGAGCAGCAGTCCTATTGATCCATTAAGTTACCTATGCAAATGGAGGTTGGAAACTGGTACTGTTCTGGCTGGTTGCTTCATCGCACTCTCTCCCTGCAGCTGGAGTCACCCTGAGGTCTTTCTGCCTTCTCTGTGCACTCATCCCTCCTGAAAACTTATAAAACAACAGCACTAGGTTTTTCCCCTGAACATTTTCAACTGGGTGGAGATCTTGTGTAATTGATCTTTAAAAGGATAGCAGAGAATTATAATTAGCAATTCTTTACAAGCTTTTTACTTAATAGAATAGTTACCAACCTTTCATTTGGTATATAAATGCAAACAGAAGAAGGCAAAATGGGCTCTGAAATTATGGTGCTATAAAGTCCAACATCATGATAAAAATTCTGTTCTTACACTATAAAAGAACATGACTAGAAAAAAAATTGTAATAGTACTAATGAGAAGACGAGGGGTAAAGTCACTCTAATTTTGGTAATTACTTATTTTAACTGATACAACACACACCTATCAAAGCTGTGCTATATATTAATAGCATACTTAGTATTTTTAAAGAGATTTAGGCTAGTTCTGGCCTGCTGCAGTTGGTTAGTAGTAAGAATGAGTGAAAGATGGATCTTAAGATTGCATGTGTGTGTTCCTGTGTGTGGGGTGCTATCACTAAGTTCTCCGCCATATTTTTTCATGGTAACTCAGCTTCAAAGCTAAAATTTAGAACCTGAGATCCCAGATTCATTTATCTTTGCTATCATCATCTAAGAGAATTGCCATACAACGAGCTGCAATATTTAAAAAATGCAATCTGATAAAAATTGACATGTGTATAAACCTATTATCAGTTAAGATAACTAACATACCCATCATCCCTAACAACTTTACCGTTTCCCCTGGTAATCAAGAATTGCAACTCCTGCTCCTTTGCACACCTATGGATTCATTTGTGTTTTCTGTAATTTGATATAAATGAGAACATATAATGTGTATACTTTTGTATTTGGCTCCTTTTATGTATCACAATGATTTTAAGATTCATCCTTTTTGTTGCATGTACCAATAATTCCTTCATGTTTATCGCTCATTGTATGAATGCTTTCTTACATGTTTATATTTTTTATTTATTTTTTAGAGGTTTTTGCTATAGGGCATGTGTGTTTGCTGGAAAGACAGAGAGACAGAGAGACAGAAAGCAAAAAGTCACCCCCTGGGGGGGGTGGCAACGCCACAATCCATTCATCCATTCTCCTCCACTCTCTTCTTGGGATCTTGGGCATGCATGCACATGCACCCGGCGTGAGTTTAAGCCACCGGGTCTGGGACTCGAACTGCAATCGACTACATGAGAGTCCAGCAACATAGCCATTATGCTAACTGCTGGTCCCTTACATGTTCATTTTCAAAAGAGTTTTTCAGAGAAAGACTTTATTACAGTGGCTCAACCAGGAGACAGGAAGCTAGCTTGCTCCAAAGTTAGGGACAAAATAAAAGCTTACACCACTTATCCATGAAGGTATAGGGCAGTATAGATCTTAGCAAAATTTGAAATAAACACTTTGGTCAAGTGGCTACAAGTCAACAGAGCTGTTCTGTTATGCCGATACAAATTATTAGCAGACCATTAGACTGCAACAATTATTTTGTGGCTGTTAGAGAGCTAGTGGACTTGCCAGGGACAGAGAAGGAGGGAAAGGAGAAAGCACCACTGATGGAGAGCCACCAGGTGGTCATGCTGAAAGCCCTTCTCCTCCCTTCTTCCCTCCTTTGGGGATTTTTGGCATACACGCACATGCACCCAGTGTGTTTTCCAAGCCACCAGGTCTGGGACTTGGACCCTGCAGTCGCCATGTGGGATTTGGCTGTCTTGAGCACCAGCCCATGAAGCCAGCCCTGTAGCAGCATTTCTGGTGTTCACTAGGAGACAGCCCAGGGCTCTGAGGGCCCAGAAGATGAGCCGTAGGCAGCAGAGGGAGCAGGAAGAGCCTAGGTCTTTGAGTTCTTACTCAGCATGCGACCAGAGGAAAGTCACTTCCTATTTCTGATCCTGCTTCTTTATTTATAAAATAGGGAAACCGGATAGCAGTGTTTCAGTCTCAGCATGTGTAATCTCTCCCAATTTAGTGTCAGCATGTGAGCTGTCTCCCCTCAGCTGTGCTGGATCCGGGGCGCATCGAACCCACTGGCAAGGATGAGCACATCAGACCCACCAGCAAGGATGAGCAACTGTGCCCGTTCCACCTCATAGGGAAGTGCAACTGCCTAGTCGGGGGTGGCTAAGTCTGCAGTTAGCATCCAACTCCAGGAGGCTTCTTCTAAAAGCCCTTTGTGGACAAATTCTATTTATCTTAAAGCTGCAGTCCTTGGCTTAGAGCCTGTCTATGGCACAGAGAGAAGGGTCTTCTCCTGTAAAGCCTCAGGCTGGTACTATCTCTGACTCGTACGAATGACTACTCTCTGGCTACTTCTTGAAGCTGCACTGCCCTGGGACCAGCTCCCTCTAACTCTGGTCCTGCTGAGAGGCTCCTACTCCCTTCCCTACTACGCAGGTGGGAGTCTGCCTACCAGATTCTCCTGAGATTCAGCAGGGATGGCAGGGCTTGCAGAGAAGAATCTGAGGAAAGGAGGCTGGGATGGAGCCGGAGAGGCAGCAGCTGGATGGAGGCAGCCGGAGCATCATCGTGGCAGGGACGGAGCGAGGTTTGAGACGTGGTCCCTTCCACCCTTCACACGCCCGGGGCCACCTGGTCACACTGGGCAGACAGCATTCACTTGTCCACTCAGCATCTACGCTGTTATCTCACTTGATCTTCCCAGCAGCCTGCAGAAGTAGGCAAGGCCGGTTATCACTACACCGGTCTCTGCCCATTTCACAGAGAGGGAAACGGGTATTCAGAGGATTCTTTGATTTCTCCCAAATCAGGCGTTCAGAGACAGGCTCTTCAGGCTGCAGTAGAGTCTCCACTCTGAACACTCAAAAATATTTACTAAGAGGAGAAGGGATTGCGGTGTGGCCATCCCCCCTGGGGGGTGATTCGCACTCTCTGTCTCTGTCCTTCTGGCGAGCACACATGTGCCCTATAGCAAAAACCTTTCCAAAAAAAAAATAAATAAATAAGGATCTTTAGTACTATCAGGGCTGGCAGATGGCGTAGTGGTTAAGGGTGCTGTATTCCCACATGGGTGATCAGAGTTCAAGTCCCAGACCTGGTGGCTTACGTTCTCACTTCCTCTCTCTCTCTCTCTCTGTCTCTCTTGCCAAATTAAAATAAATAAGCAAATAAAATAAATAAACTTAAATAATTCTTAAAAAAAAATCTACTAAGTACGTTTCTTTCTTTTTGGAGAGATTTTTGTTATAGGGCCCATGTATTCATCAGAGAGAGAGAGAGAAAAAGCAAGAAATCACCCCCCAGAGGAATGGACACACCACAGCCCCTCTCCTCCAGTCTCCTCTCAGGATTTTGGGCACCCATACACACACTCCCAGAATGAGTTTGAAGATACCAGGTCCAGGACTTGAACTGCAGTTGACCACGTGGGAGTCCAGTAACATAACCATGATACTATCTGCTGGTCCCTTAAATACTTTTTCAAAAAAGGAATCAAAAATATATGAGATGGGGCCAGCAGATGGTGTAATGGTTATGTTGCTGGTCTCCCATGTAATCTACCATGGTTTGAGTTCCGGACCCAGTGGCTTAAACTCACGCCGGGCGCGTGTGCATGCGTGCCCAAGATCCCAAGAGGACAATGGAGGAGAAAGAATTGTGGCATGGCAATTCCCATGGGGGGGTTTCTCACTTTCTGTCTCTCTGTCTCTCTGTCTCTCTCTGGTGAGCGCATGCGCCCTATAGCAAAAACCTCTCCAAAAAAAAAAAAATTAAGAGGCGTGTCCTCTGCTTTCAGAGGTCTTTCTTGTCAGCAGAGAAGGCAATTGCATCCATGGAAGACAGAGAATGTAGTTACCACAGAGGACCCAGCAATGCCCTGAAGGCAACAGCACAGAGCAAGGGCAAGTCCATCTGTAGGAAGCAAGGAAAACTTGCCTCTCCTTTGGCCCGCCTTTCAGCTGCAGAGCCGCTATGCCACAAACAAGCCTTCGGCAAAAGCCCTGGAACAAACAGAGCTTTCTCTTCTCATTTTGCATAGTGATCAAGAGGCAGGAGACAAGCAACTATGCAGAAATATTTGGGGGTGGGAGGAAAATGCCTTAGGGCTTCATCTAAAGAACTTGGGCGCAAGCTAATTTGCTTTTCTTTGAACATTTTTTTTAAGAATTACTTATTTAATATATTTTTTAATTTGCTATAGTGCATGCACATTTACCAGAGAGAGAGGAAGAGAAAAAGTCAGAAATCTTTTAACATCTAAAATCCATCAGGGCTGGCAGGTGCCATGGTGGTTAAGGGGGCTGGACTCTCACATGGTTGACCATAGTTTGAGTCCCAGACCTGGCAGCTTGCTTTCCTGCTCTCTCTCTCACTCTGTTCCTCTCCGATCAACTTAAATAAATAAATAAATAAATAAATAAATAAATAAAGTTACATAAAATAATTCTTAAAAAAAAAACATATTTAATGCATACCACCTGAAAAGGAGGAGAGAGAGAGAGATCAAATGACCGACTCTTCGGCTTGGTGCCCAAGAAAGGGTTCATTTGGATTATATCTGCTATGGGAATAAATTATTTGAATGTGAATGGAAGTTACCTCTTACTTTACATAGTTCTCTAGTGTTTAATATTTTTCCCAGGACCATATGCTACTTTCATCATTAAAAAAAAAAAAAGAGAGAGAGAACTCTTTGAATAGAAAAATGAGAAGCCACTCCTTCTACTCCCTCCCATCCGTACTTGTTTTGGGACAAGCACATTGTCCTTCACCCCTAATCGTAACACGTTTGTACCTGAAGTGCGACTATTTACAAGCATTTGTCATTTGTGAGGTAGCCTGCCAAGTACTCTAAATATTACAATTCTACGGGTAGGAATGATCACTGCCTTTTTACGGATGAGGAAATTGGGCCCTGAAGGGATTAAGTAGTTTGTTCAAGGTCACCAAGCTAATAAGCAATGGAGCCAGGACTGAGCTTGTGACCGGCTCCAAACTGGGATCACTCCCACGATCCTCTGCTGACAGTGGTCTTCTTAGTCTAGATGAACACATTACTCCTTTGCTTAAAATCTGCAGAGTACCCTCCCAGCTCCCCTCATGGCCCTAGGCCAGTTTTTAATACCTTTATCCACCTATTTGTTATAAATCAACGAATAATTACAGGCCCTAACATTTTCTTTGAAACAATTTTACATACAATCTCTCAAAACTCCTATAGCTTTGGAGGGTGAGCAAGCAGTGCTAAGTATTTCACTGGCTTGTCAAGAGATAGACAAGTGTTCTTTGCGGAGACACAAACCCAGGTCCTAACAGCCTTGTTGGACGTATGTCTTAAATGTCCTTCCTTGTGAGGACCAGCAGATGGCATAATGGTTATGTCATTGGACTCTCACATAGTCGACCATGGTTCGAGTCCTGGACCTGGCCACTTAAAACTCACACCAGATGCATGTACCTATGTGGCCAAAATCCCCAGTAAGAAGGGATTGTGGCATGGCCATTCCCCCTGTGGGATGATTTCTTTCTTTCTCTCTGTCTCTATCTCCAGTGAGCACACATGCTGTATAGCAAAAATCTCTCTTAAAAAAAAAAAATCCTTCCTTGCTCATTCAGCGCTCTGAGCTTGCCTTGTTTCAAGAGTGTCAGGCTCTTTCACACCTCTCTGATTTTTGCAACAGTCATTTCTTCTGCTAGGTGTGCTGTCTTCCCTGCCTGGAAACCCATATAAATCCTTCATAATTCAGCACAAATGGCCCTCTTTCTTGGGGCTCCCTTTACACCCCATTATAGCACTGACCACATTAGATTAGATATATTTGCTTGCCTGATTCTCTTTCCCAGTAGACTGCAACCTTCTCTAAACAGAGATTATAAGCCATGAACATGACTTTTGGAAATAGCTGGGCAGGACCACCAATGAGGATGGAGACCAAGAGGAGTAGGTAAAGAAAGACACGACTTACAGTAAAAGTTATTTCTAGTACTTCCAGGATTTGTGTAGCACTGAACTGATATTTATCAAGAAGTAGGCCTAGTACTGGGGTGGAGATAAATGGTAAAAAGGACAAAAATGGTAGTGTGTCTGTGTGTGTGTGTGTCTGTGTGTGTGTGTGTGTGTGTGTGTGTGTGTGTGTATGTGCGCACGGAGAGAGTGAGAGGAGGGAATTCTATATATACCGATTAGCTATATAGTGCGTGTGTATATATACAGTGCCTATGTATAACATGCTTGTACATATATGTGTACAAATAAGTATATAGTGTGTATATTTATACATAGCATATATACAGTGTGTTTGTATATATAATATCCATATACCTATACTATATATGCATGTACATGTACAAATGGTGCTTCAATACGGCATATTATATATGTATATATAATAGTGTATCGACATATAGTTGGTGTTACAGTATGTGCATATATGACATACATGCAATGTGCACGCATAGCTATCAGGTACCTATGCATATATACATGTGTACATGTGTGTACTAGAATGCAGTGCACTAGACTTACAGCAACCATTAAAAGATGGTAAGAAGCACAATCATAACACACAACATAGATCTTTTTAAATAAGAGCAGAAGCACGTGAGACTTGCCTCTCCACTGATGGGGGAAGAACCAGCTGGTGAACTGGGAAGGAAAGAGTTTAGAGAAGCCTCCCTAAAGCCACACAGGAACCACGTTCTAGAATGAGCCTGGTTAGTGAAATGAAAACCTCGAAAAAAAAGAAGAGAAAAGAAAAGAAAATCAAAGCCAAGTGGGGAAATCACCGGAGCTGATCGTTAGGAGGAGAGAGAGCGGGGAACCCTGAGTGAAAGCCTCAGGAGGAGGTTGGGGTGGGATGACTCAGAGTTGAGGAAGTAGACTCAGACAGTCGGAGACTTCTGTCTCTTTCCAAACGTTTGCCTTGAAAGGATGAGAGGAGCAGGTTGTGATGGGAGCAGGATCAAACATTTGACTTCATGGGTGTTGTGGTGCCTGCCTGTGGTCCTCGCTACAAAAGAGCCTGAGGCAAGAAGATTGTGATATATAACAAGACCTTTTCTAAATTTTTTTGTGCGTGTGTGGGGAACCAGCAGTTGGCGTAATGGCTATGTCGCTGGACTCCCACGTAGTCGACCGCAGTTTGCGTCCCAGACCCGGTGGCTTAAAACTCACGCTGGGCACGTGTGCGTGCCCAAGATCCCAAGAGGAGAATGGAGGAGAAGGGATTGTGGCGTGACCATACCCCCTGGGGGATGATTTCTCACTTTCTGTCTCTCTGTCTCTCTCTGTCTGTCTGGCGAGCGCACGCGCCCTATAGCAAAAAACCTCTCCCCCTAAAAATTTTAATTTTTAAAAAATCGGATTTATGGCTTTATTTGGAACTGTGTAAGACAGGAAAGCTCAAGCATGTTTGTGCACGGAAAGTCACAGTCCCACACCGCAGTCCCGGCATGCATGTCATGAAGCATCAACCATAGCAAACGTGGCTGCAGCAGGACCAGCTCATCAAGCCCTGTCATCTAGGAATCCCGACATTCCTCACAACCCAGTGGGGCAAGTTCTCGGGTTATCCGCAGTTTACAGATGAGAAAGTGGAAGCACAGAGAGGTTACGTAACTTGTCCAAAGTCATTCAGCTAGTAAATTCCAGAACCCAGGTTCCTTCCCCATCTGGATTCGGCATTTATGCCCTTAGCCCAGGTGCCACCTGGGATGCAGAAAACAGAATTTCTAACCTGCCTCCTGCTTCTCCAAGACCTGCTTAGTCTTCCCTGGCTCTCTCCCCTGCCAGGAAGGGGCTGGGAATCCAGTGGCCATGGCCAAGGAGGAGCAGCAGAGAGGAGCCATTGGGGTGTGGCAGGCTTCCTGCCTCTGCGCTACCAGAAGAGAGGCACAGTATGCCCCTGGAGACCTCGCCTTGCAAGAACTGCCTCCAACCCCTACTGTTCTGTTACTTGGAAAAACGATCTAACCAGGTATCAATTTTCCAGTAACAAGGGATAATGAGGATGACAATGTGCCAGCAATGACAAAAGCCAGGTGTAACAATGTGTGAAAGTGCAAGAAAATACAAGTTACCGTTTTCATATAATATTTCTTATTATGAGATTAGGCTCTCAAATTACTTTAAAAATCACTCATCCTCTCCACTCCCTCGTTCCTACCCTCAGAGCATTCAAAACTGCAAAGACATCTGATTTTGAGAAAGTATTTCCAAATCCAAATAGTTCCATATTTTCCACAATTGGTCCCAAGTCTAACATTCTCTTATACGATGAGGCAACCTGACACACTGTCAAAATTCACTGAGGGTGATACGTTGTCATCATTCAAGATTTACAGGGCAGCTTTGGAGTGCCCAGAGCTGCTCACAAATTAGGCTACCCCACAGTTCACATCCGCCCGTTTGTCATTCTCTTGTTTCCCCATTCACCGTGCGGGCACCCGGGTACGAGCACACAACCTCCAGTGGAGCTTTTCGCTCTCGAATCCCACCTCCTCTTTCTGTGCATCTCACTTTTATGAATCAGTGTAAGCGCAGTCCCAGCCGGGTCCTGCTGCAGGCAGAGAAGGTAACTGCAGTCTAAAAGCCAAGGAAACCTCAGGTCAGAGGGAATGTGAGAAAGCTGACTGAGAAGCCAAGCTCCACTCCGCCAGACATTTGGAAAGCCTGGAAGTATTCCCCAGAAGTTTCCCTCGGTCAATTTTGGAGAGACCCGGTCTTTAGAAAAATTCTTCACCTTTCAACTGAAGGCAGTTTTGACCATATATAATAAGCCTAGAAAGACATGCAAAACTGCCATTCTTCATAGTTTTCTGTCTAAATGGCCTTGCTTTTTAACTCCACTTTCTATAAACTACACGCCAAAGATAAAGTTACGGCAGTTAGGCAACAGGTGGGGTGTATGATGGGTAAGGAAAGTGTGGTTGGTAACAGGGACATCTACTGTCTGTCACAAGGACCCTGCGAGAACATCTAGAACACCATTTCCTTTACACATGAGGAACCATGGACCCGGAGCCAGATATCCCTTTATTATTCTTTGGAAAAGGGCTATATGTTCTGCTTGCAATCTTCCTTAAGGGAACAATGTCTAAAAAATGCAGAGTGGCCAGGCAATGTGTTGGAGGTCGTTGCTTTAGCCAAGGATGGCTTCCTGAAAAGGTTACTGAGGATTCCCTTCTCTGTATCCATCAGCCACTCTAACACACACACTCAATTTACCAGTTTAGGAAGCAAGCACTCCTGTGAGTCTGAATCCCTCCAACCCCCGGATTCCAGAGAATCAAATTGTTGCGCAGTGTTAATTCCTCTGTGCTACTTCACAGTGATTCTCTCCTGTGTCTTTTATGCAGAAATCAACTAAAAGCACTCAAAATGACTGTGCTTCTCCCTCTCAAACTCCAGAGCAAATCAGACAAAAAGATCCCTTCTCCTCCCTCTTCTCCTACAGCTTCCCACCAAATGCCCCACCACCAGATCCCTGTCTTTCCACCGTCTGGCCAAGGCTCTGATGGGTCTTTGCCATCCAGTGCCTGCTTCCCTTTTTACTTTTTACCAGTCAAAATACTAGAGAAACAAGAGGCAGTATTTGTTTGGTTCATGATTTTTGTTGTCTTTGTTTTTTAAATACAAATAACATTTCTTTCCATATAAATATACAGTTCTACCAAAAAAAAAAAGAGAGAGAGAGAGAAAAAATACTATACTCTTGGTCTCT
>NW_006159692.1:1477343-1480841 GCF_000334495.1 Tupaia belangeri chinensis
GCAGGAATTTTTCATTGTTTAGAGTCTGAAGTGCATTCAAATAAATTCTTTCAGTCAAGGTTTTAGGACACTTTCAAACATAGAAAATTCCATGTTCTGCACACAAATCCTTCTAGAGATGATTTAGATACGCCAGTGATGGATCTGCAGTTTAGATCCAGGGATCAAGGCTGTTGAAGTGTGCTGGGATTCAACACCAGGAACACAATTGGATTGAAATACCAGCATTCTATAAATTACTTTGTCAGCTAGCAGAAAATCATCCGATTTTATCTGTAACAGTTCTCAACAGTTAATAAGTTACTGGCGTAAAGAAAAAGAGTTCGTCTGTGTTTCTCCTGATTCAAGAAGGAAACAAACAGCAGCCCCGGGTCTAGGGGGCTTTCCCCGGAGTCTCATCGCCCAGCTGGGATGGGCAGGGCCGCAGGGTCCCCAGCAGCTTGTCCCAGTGAGTGAAGTAAGGGGCGAAATTGCAGTTAAACTGAGAGTGGTGCAGGTCGTGATGCGCCACGCCCCCGTACCACCCGAAAGGCACCAGTCTGTGAGTGGACCACGGGAAGTCGTAGCCCGAGTGGTCCTCCACCGACAGCCAGACGTTGAGCACGTGGAAGACCAGCACGGTGAGCGGGTGACACCCGAGCAGCGTCACATTCACCATGTCGAAGAAGCCCAAGGAAAAGAGCTCCCAGATGCTCATGTACTGCGTGGCCAGCGCGAACGAGGACGCGTTCTGGTGGTGCAGCTTGTGGAAGGTGCGGTACAGCCAGGGCACCTTGTGGTGCAGCACGTGCCACGCGAAGAACTCGGCGTCGAAGAGCAGCAGACATAGCACGACGTGGCGCAGCAGCTGAAGCAGCTCCGGGGCTTCGGGGGGCAGGAAGGCCGGGGCGTGCGCCCAGTGCAGCAGCGTCACGGGGAGCACGAACACGACGTGCTGGTAGAGCGTCCGTCCCAGGCAGGGCAGCAGCTGCTGCACCGATGGCGAGAAGTCGGGGTGAATCTTGTAGCGCCGCAGCGCCGGCACCCAGGGGCACAGAGCATCCAGCACCACGAAGGGCAGGCAGAAGGCCATGTAGGTGGTGATGGCGAAGATGACGGGAAAGAAGGGCGACTGGGTGAGGGCATCCCGGGTCCTCAGGCGGTCCCAGAGGGGCTGCAGGAGCAGCTGGCCCGAGCTGCAGAGCACCCGGAGTTCCGAGCTGTTGCTGCCGCTCATCGCGCTGCGGTGCCTGGCGGCTGCTGCAGCTCCAGTCCCACCGACTTTTCTAAGGACTCGAGGCCCCGCCCCGAAGTGATGTCACAGCCCCGGCTCCCTGGCGGGATTGCGTTTAGCTTGAATAAGTAACCTGCGGAGTTACCCCAACAGCTATAAATCTAATCTCCAGCCGCGGCTAATTGACTCTGACCTACGTCTGTTGACAGTGGCACTTGTAACGTTCGTTACACGCTAACGGCGAGGGTCCAGTCCAGTCTGCGTGCCCTGTACAGGGCACCGACCGGGTAGTTGCTGAGTTTTGACAACTCTGTCATCAGCGCTCCGCCACCGGAGAACGCCCCCGCCAGATGGTGCTCCTTGCCAATGAAGGCCAAACTGGACTTTGAAATGCCCACTTACAGCTTCGGTGTGCCTTCATCAAGATGTGATCAAGAGGCAACACTGTATTCATTTTTTTAAAACTTTTTTTTAAAGAGTGTACGTTCGGATCTTTCTAAACCGCGCCCGGCCGCGGAATAACCTGCCGCCAACTGCAAAACGGCCTCTTCGCAGAGGGAATCGCGGTGAATCCGAGCGGAGGCAGGATGGAACCTCAGCGGCTCCAGCGGCTCCCGCGGCTCCCGAGAGTTACCGCGGAGCTGGAGAACTCGCCCCGCGCTCGCCCCGCGCTAGGATTTGCTGCCAGGAGCCCGCAGGCCGGCGGGGACCACCCTCTACCGCCCGCCAGAGGCATCCAGACCCACGACCGCGACTGCGAGCAGAAAACGCACCAGCCCCGGAGGCCGCGTCTACTAGGCGGCACTTCGGAAGAAACGAGGAGTGTAACCCTCGGCCTGCATCCGGGCGGGGCGGGGGAATGAAGCGCTTAACGCTCAGAGCCTGCCTCGATGCAGCTGAAACGCCGTTGCCTCTCAGGGGTGGAAGCGAATAAGCATTAAACCACCTTTTTTTCCACAAGGGAATGATCTGCGCGTTCCTGAAGCCTCCCCCCCAGGCTGTTAAACCAGCTTTGCAGCGTCCGCTGTGCGTCCCGTCCTGCCCTCCACCTGTGGTCGCATGAACCTTACCAGCCCCAGCCCTGAGAGTCAAACTACCCTCCCATGGCCAGCCCCCACGTTTCTCTGCAGCAACCGGAGTCCTCCTGCCGGGGACTGAGCACAAAGTGCCGGTACTAGGTACTAGAACCAACCTGGGGGGACTCCAGGACTGGCATAATCACAGTCTCTGAGGATGACGGGAGGCTGGTCCATGAGGAACCCTTAGAGAATAGAAGTTTGGGACACTCTGAGG
Organism: Tupaia belangeri chinensis; assembly: GCF_000334495.1. Classification (NCBI taxonomy): domain Eukaryota; kingdom Metazoa; phylum Chordata; class Mammalia; order Scandentia; family Tupaiidae; genus Tupaia; species Tupaia belangeri. The sequence continues at coordinate 1,479,850 of NW_006159692.1, forward strand.
CCGGGGACCCCCATCCTAGTTTTGTCTCTGCATCTGTGACTGGGCAGCCCTCCACTCCTCCACGCCTGCTTTGTCTTATGCCCCCAGGAAGGGTAATCACAGAGGTCATCTTAGAGCCTGTTGAAAGCGTTAATAAAAATAGTAAGTTTGCTGTGTGCTGCCTCCTGCCAGGGGCCTCAGAGAGCTCGGCTCCCCGCCCAGCCAAGGAGGAGGCATTGATGTTAGTGCCGGGGGTTCTAGCACCAGCAGCGACCCCATAGCGCTTAGTGTGCAGGAAATGCACAAAATGAGATCAGTTATTTTTCATTTGTATTCCGTATTTTTCCTAAAGAATAATTGATAAATTTAAAATTAAAATTAAATAAGACTATGTTAAAAAAGATAAAAAGGTAAAAGTCAGACATCATGAAGGAAGAATAAGTACTAAAAAAACGCAAACTAACAAGTGGGCCTAAAAGCATAATAAAACATGTAAATAAATACGTATGATATATGGAATAGGCTAATTTATAATATTTAGTAAATAGAATATACACACACACACACAAACACACACACACACATCCAATAGGCCAATTCTTCCTTCAGAATCTCCCAAATAGTTCATGACCCTGAACTCCCACTGGTAGAATCCTGGCATTCCTTAGACATTTAGACGTTCAGTCCCAGGAGCCCCCTAAACAGCCTCTTTTTTTTTTTTTTTTTAGAATTATTTCTTTTATTTATTTAGTTAGTTAGTTATTTTAATTTGACCAGAGAGGGACAGAGAGAAAAAGAGAGAGAGAGAGGGAAAGTGAGAAAGCAAACCTCCAGATCCAGGACTCAAACCATGGTTGCCCAGGTGGGAATCCAGTGCCCTTAACCATCACGCCACCTACCAGCCCCATAGACAGTTTCTTGTTAAAAAAACACAATGTCCCACAAAAAGATTATTATATTCTGCTGATGAGGTAAAGATTTTGAAGCAGATTTGAGTGTCTTGACAGTCAATG
>NW_006159692.1:1480869-1482637 GCF_000334495.1 Tupaia belangeri chinensis
ACGCTACTAGAACATCTAATGGTAGCAGCCCATAGGGCCAAGGCAGGCCCTGGCCTCCCCACTGGTGGACTTCTTCCAATTAGCCTGTCCTTCCTAGGCTCCTCCCCAGTCTCTCTCACTCTCAAAGTCACTTCCACTTCACTTTCTGGGCAACCCAAGAACCGCCTTCTTTCTCATTACTGGTAGCCACAGTCCTGCCCCAGATGCAGCATCTCAGGGAGAAGGGTGTTTCTTTCCTCCTTCACTCAGGCCCCTAGATGCTTCAGAGAAATCACTGGAGTTCATGTTTTCAGAATTCCAAATGAATTCTGCTCATAAGAAAACTATTATTCTAGGCTAGCCTGGTGGTGTGGTGGTTAAGGTGGCTGGATCTCATATGGCTGACTGTGCAGTTCAAGTCCCAGACCTGGAAGCTTGAGAAACACTCCGGGCACTTGTGCATGCATGCCCAAAAGTCCCTAGAGGATAATGAAGGAGAGGGAATGGAGTGTAATTGTTCCCCCTGGAGGATGCTCTCTCGCTTTCCCTTTCTTGCTTGCTCTGTCTCTCTCTGGCAAGGGCAAGTAACAACATTTTTTTAAAAAAGGAAAGAAAATAATTATGCAAATTTACCCTCAAGAGAAGCTGTCAATTCTTAAATTTCCTTTAAGCACACCTTGTCCTTTTCCATGGTCTCAGCTATCATGCTTGAATGCTTTCAACATCCTTTCAGGCTTATTATTTTTTTAAGTGGGTGGCACTGGCAGGTTTGCCTAATTTAAATTTTGCTAAGACATTTGCTGTTAAGACTGTCTCCTCTGAGTTCCCAGTCCCAACCACCCCTTTTGTTTCCTACTTTGGTGCTTCTACTCTGGTGGTTAGAGTCGTCTCCGTGTGCTAATTACACAAAGCAGACAGCGCCCTGCAGCAGGACCGTTCTGACACCCATTCCCACTGTGCGTGGCCCTGTGAGGAACGGCAGCTAGGTCCCAGCCAGGTGGCATGGCAGCTAAGGTGGCTGGATCCCACATGGTCAACTGTGCGGTTCGAGTGCGTGAGTGTGCCCAATATCCCAGGAGGAGAATGGAGGTGACCAAACACAGCATCACTCAATGCCTCAAAATAAAATCGAACCCTGGAGAACATGGACTGAAGTGTCATTTTTTCGAATTTGGCAAGCTTGCAACTTTAAACCCTTTATTCTGAACAAAAATGTGAGAGCTTACAAGATAAATAGATCTTTGTGGAGTGTAAGATGTACAAGAGGACTTCAAGAATTCATGGAAAAATCGAAGTAAAGCCCAAGTTTATCTTCGTACAAAACGTTTTGAACTCCATACATCGTATGCTCATCAGACACATTTCCCAAGAACTTTGGAAAGACCCTCTCATTTCATCTAGGGCTGTTCTTTGGACGGTGCCAAGGATTTTGTCTGGTACATAGTGAGTGCTCAAAGGACATGTGTGAGTTCAGCGTTCATTTTAAGGGAGACCAGCATGGGCCAGCAGGTAGTATGGTGATTAAGGCACTGGACTCCTACATGGTCTACCATGGTTTGAGGCCCAGACTTGGCAGCTTGCTTTCTCACTTTCCCTCTGTCTCTCTCTGGTGGGTATGCATGCTCTATAGCAAGCTTAAAAAAGATTAATAATAAATAAATAATTTTTTTTGGAGAGATTTTCACTGTAGGGCGTGTGCGCTCGCCAGACAGACAGAGAGAGACATAGAGACAGAAAGCGAGAAATCACCCCCCAGGGGGGATGGTCACGCCGCAATCCCTTCTCCTCC
>NW_006159692.1:1483272-1491499 GCF_000334495.1 Tupaia belangeri chinensis
AAGGGAGAAGGGCCACAAGTTTAAAGTTTTCAACAATAGGGATCATAGATTCCATTCAATGTTGGATCAAGGGTGGGTCTCTTGCGGATCCGCCATTGTAGGAATGGTGCCGTGGGGGTCTACAGCGTGAGCTATCCTCGGGCATCTGGCTTCCTCAAAAATGGCAGAGTAGTTCCTGTTCTTCTCTGCGGCAATGCAGGGCTGACAACCATCATCTTCTCACTGTCCATAGGCCGAGGAATTCTCCGGTATCTGGCTTCCTCAAAAATGGCAGAGTAATTCCTGTTCTTCTCTGCGGCAATGCAGGGCTGGTAACCATCATCTTCTCACTGTCCATAGGCCGAGGAATTCTCCGGTATCTGGCTTCCTCAAAAATGGCAGAGTAATTCCTGTTCTTCTCTGCGGCAATGCAGGGCTGGTAACCATCATCTTCTCACTGTCCATAGGCCGAGGAATTCTCCGGTATCTGGCTTCCTCAAAAATGGCAGAGTAATTCCTGTTCTTCTCTGCGGCAATGCAGGGCTGGTAACCATCATCTTCTCACTGTCCATAGGCCGAGGAATTCTCCGGTATCTGGCTTCCTCAAAAATGGCAGAGTAATTCCTGTTCTTCTCTGCGGCAATGCAGGGCTGGTAACCATCATCTTCTCACTGTCCATAGGCCGAGGAATTCTCCGGTATCTGGCTTCCTCAAAAATGGCAGAGTAATTCCTGTTCTTCTCTGCGGCAATGCAGGGCTGGTAACCATCATCTTCTCACTGTCCATAGGCAGAGGAAGTCCTTCTATATATTTCTCAACTAGTTTAAGACAGCTAAAGATTCTCTCTGTTGCTTACAGTTGCAAGTTCTCAATCCTTGTTTTCAGCTTCAGGTGCGTGCCCAAGATCCCGAGAGGAGAATGGAGGAAAAGGGATTGCGGCATGGCCAACCCCCTGGGGGGTGATTTCTCGCTTTCTGTCTCTCTGTCTCTGTCTGGCGAGTGCACGTGCCCTTTAGCAAAAACCTCTCCAAAAGAAAATAAAAATAAAAGACTCAGAGGGCATGGTGGTTAAAGCACTGAACTCCTACATGGTAGTTCAAATCCCAGACCCGACAGTTTGAAAAATCACATCAAGCACGTGTGTGTGTGTGTGTGTGTGTGTGTGCTGGAATCTTAAGAGGAGAATGAAGGAGAAGGATCTATGGCATAGCCATCCCCCCTCGGGGGAGGGGAGGTGGATTTCTCACTTTTTCTCTCTGTTTCTCTCTCTCTCTGTTTCTCTCTCTCTCTCTCTTTCTCTCTCTCTCGTGAGCGTATATGCCCTATGGTTTAAAAAAAAAAAAAGACTCAGAAGTAATCATTAACCATGGATGTGCCAGCTATAGTCCAGTGGTTACAGGAGCCGCATCCTCCATGGCCAATCATGGTTCCAGTCCCCTCCCCACAGCTTGAAAAATGGTCCAGGTTCTTAAAGGTGCATGCCCTGAATCGGAACAGGGTGATGAAATGGAGAAGTGATTGCAGTGTGACCATGTCCCATTTCTCTCTCTATTTCTCTCCCATAAGCACACGTGCCCTCTAGCAATTAAAAAAAAAATGTCGGAGAGCAGGAGAGGGTGATGAGAACTATGGGATGTTGGCTCTCCCGGATACTCTCTTTGTGCTCTTACTAACCCAGACCCTGATGTGTATGTGGCTTTAAACACTGTATATTTTGACCCATCCATGTCCTGTGTAAGTGGATGCTTCTAGTGATAGTATCAGAACTCTCCTCAACCTCTCGAAAACATTTAAAGCATATAAAATTATCCCCGTTGAAAAGTATACCAGTGTTGGGACAACCAGTGGTGGTGGCTGAGGTGGCTGGATCCCTGATGGCTGACAGAGGACCCAGTAGCTTGAAAAATACACCAGACACATGTGTGGGCGTGCTCCAAATCCCTAGGGGAGAATGGAGGAGAGGGGGATTTTGCAGAGCCATTCCCCCTGGGGCATGCTTTTTCACTTTCTCCCCTGCCCCAGAACACAGGCTTCCTCTAGCAAAAAGAGAGGGAAAAGGGTATATCAGTACCTGTAAAGCAGAGGAAACAACTCAGCTCATGCCTCATGGGTCAAAGGGTTTGCTGCCGAGATCAAAGCCCCGTGTGAAGTCTTTAAACACCTGATAGGTACAAGATAAAATGCAAAATACTTTTAATAACTCTAAGACAGGGGTCAGCAGGTGGCATAATGGCTACGTCCCTGGACTCCCACGTAGTCCAAATCCCAGAACGAGGAGAATGGAGAAGGGATTGCAGTGTGGCCATCCCCCCGGGGGTGATTTCTCACTTTCTGTCTCTCAGTCTCTCCATTGAGCACATGCGCCCTATAGCAAAAATCTCTCTAAAACAAAACAAAACAAACACCCTGAGTCAATTTGGCAGAAATTGCTTACTTTGGAATTGAACTTGAAATCTGAACATAGAGAATAACAATACATACTCTCAAATGAATGACCGATGATTTCTTTTCATCTGAATAATTATAGCACTACTTGGCATTGGTTTTCAGGCATCACAAGAGATTAGGGGGACTTCTGTTGTGAAAATATCTCCATCTGTTAAAAATTAAATAGCAAGAGGTCAAAACACAGTACATTTTTAATGTTTATAGCTAACAAATAATGCCCACGATACCACGAACACAAACTCATCTTTGTCATTTGGAGATGATGTCCTTAGTCTACAATCCGATCTTCATTACCTGTGAGGCTCAGGTTAAAGCTTCTCAAAACAACCAAGTTTCCCACCTTTCCTAGAGGCACCTACAAAAGCCTTTTTATAAAAGGAGAAGTAGGTAGGAGGGCAGAGGTGGGGAAGCTTCACGAGCAAGCCCAAGAGTGCCCTCAAGTGGCAAATGCAAAAAAAAAAAAAAAGATGTTTCTTTTTCCTTATTCCACATCGTGACTTCTTTGGCCCCTCTTCCTTTCCCCAGGTAAACACACATCTTGGAGACGTCTCAAGGGGGCAGGATATCAACTGGTTTCCCCTCAGCCCTCGAGGTCTAAGAAGGTCTTCGTATTCTGCTCCAGTTACAAAAGAACGGAGCCAGAGTCCCTGACGAATTGTCACAGGATTTCTTCGAGCAAACATCCAACTCTCAGCCCAGGACGGAACCAAACTATGTGGACACAGCCTAGAATATGAGGCCGCCAAGAGCTTATGCAGCTCCGTCAGGGGCAAGAGGCCACCAACCAAGGCAAAAGAGCCATGTAAGCAAGGGCAGCAGCACCCGCTGAGCGAGTTCTCCACCATAGACTGGCCCGTCCCTCCTCCTTAGCAAAGGCCTCTGAAGAAAAGTTTGCACACAGAAGGCGCTTAGAAACCGGGGCAGGTGAGAGGTGGATGCTGGAAAACATCCCAGCTCCTTCCTGTCTGTGGCCTGGGGCGAGGAAACTCAACTGCCCACAGGCTCTCAAGAGCATTTCTGGGAGCCCCTCAGAGCAGCAGCAGAGCTAAGGATACCCGAAACAGCTGGCAGCCATTCTCTGGCAAGCTCCCCACACCATCAGTGGCATCTACTCACAAAGGAGGCATCTACTCACCGGCCCTTCCCTTTCAGCCCACCCAGGTTCTTTGGGGACAGGTGGCCAACAAGGACAGGAGTACACACTGGCATCTAGTAAGTACGCTGTCTTCCATGGGTGCCATGAAGTCACACTGACTCAAGTCAGTCCTTAGACCCTCCCAGATGTTTCTTGTACATTTTATTTTGACGCAATGAAGAAGTCCCATCACTTTGCACAGCTTTGTCAGTCCGCATGTGTGGGTGAACTGAACTGCAGACTGTTCAATTCTGGTCTTGCAGAGATGAGTAAGATACAAAAGGTATCCAAAAAGTTCATGAAAAACCTCTCTCTAGATTTCACATTTTTGCACCAAAATAAACTCAGACTTTAATTCCATTTTTCCATAAACTTTGTGAAGACTCCAAGCATATCTTCTGCCCTCCAGCTCACAGAATAGGAGAGATTACACTGGGTCTCACATCTATGTCTTAGGGGCCCAGTGGCATAATCTGCTCCTGCCAGCTTCAGCTCTTTCAAGGTGGCAATAGGATGGACAATCCTTGAAGCCATGGTCCTGCTGCAGAGGGGGAAAATCACCACCAGGTGGCCTCCACGCACAGCCCATGCCACGGCCCATGCTCAAGGATAACATTCAAGCACCATCCACCGGCTCGCCCTGGGCTCTGGACTGCTCTCACCTCCCGGCAGAGGAACAAACAGTATCAGTGAGGTATATGAAGAGACAGAGGAGAGCAAAAGGTCTGCCCAAAGAGAAAGAGAGTGACAGGTTATTAGATAAAGGAAAAAAGAAGCCAGGCCCGTAGCCTAGAGAGCGAGGCCACTGGATTCTCCATGACCATGGAGACAGAGAAACACGGAGGGAGAGGTGGAGAAACCCCGCTCCGTGGGGCATGGTCATGTACAATCCCTTTTCTGCCAGCTCTCCATCCTGTTGAGCCTTTGGGCATGCACACGCTCCCCAGCATGTTTTTAAAGCCTCTGGCAAGCACACGTGCCCTCTGGAATTGAAATAAATAAATGAAAAGGCACACACAAGCAATACCTCAGGCCTATAAGGCTCACCGAGTTTTATTGAAAAGTTTAAATAAGATCCTTTAAATGTCAAAAAGTATCATTAGTAATATTCGGCTTCATATATTAGTCAGTTAAGTACTGCTACCGGAGGAACCTATATTAGAAAAACATATCAATTACCATTTTGTCTAGTATTATAGTGAAATGAGAAAAGCAGATGAATACAGGCTCCTGCCATAGGGACGCAAAGTAGGTGTATCAAAAATATGGACATATCAAACGACAAAACAAAATAAATCCCTGAGCTGAACTTTAATATGAAAACATTCACGCTCCTACTTTATTTTAGTGAAAACGACACTCAGGGGCAACTACAGGGCTTTGGCTTCATACAGAGGTCATCACTGAGCTACAGCAGCTGGTTCAGAAAATACAGTAATTTCCAGAAAAACAGTGGTATAGTCTCTCCACAGCCCTTTTTTTCCTCTAATGAACAGAACTCGGGCCTGCCACACAATTGAGAGCTCATGAATATACACAGTTGGGGGGTTTCACTCTTCAAGCTATTTAAAACATAGTTTGGGTTTGTATTTATTTATTTTTTAATCTGTGCAATTTGTTTTTGAAGACTCTAGCAAATTCTTTTGCTTGGTCTGAGCAATTCGCATGTTTGCTACATAACCATTATCACAGGTAGGTGGACTGAAATCCATTATGGAATCTTTCTGTCACACCAGCGAAACCACTGGATTTGACCACACACCCACTGCCTGTAAACATGAGCAAGTGTCAGGTCCCTAAATTTAAGACCATGAGACTAGAACCATTTAAGGCAAGGAGATGAGAAATGGGTACTTTTATACTGAGTTCAAGTCAGTGGCAGATTATTTACCAACGAACACCACTGAGACATTCCAACTCCTGTTCCTTTGTCCTGCGTAGGTGTGAGAAGGCAACATGGTACTTGTAAATTGCAAAGATAAACAGAATGTTATAACTACCTGCTTACACTACACATCAGTGATATTTCTAAGAGACAGTGTGTTTCTAATCCTAATTAGAGAGAGTTAAGTATCTTCAAAGTCATAATTTTCTTGAATACAAAAACACAAAAAATAAAGGGAAGACAAGTGTTTTACAGGAATTAAGCAAACACATTTTCACATGTCTTAAATCACTAACTCGAGGGTACATTTCTCAACAATGGCTTTCACTGGAGCTTCTTCATTAGGTTAATAATTTCCTTATACAGCCGCCAGGGGGCGTCCATGCCCCAGATAAAGTCCAGATGTTCCCACTCAGGAATGCGCTTGTGGTAAACCAAGTTGGTGATCTGAGTCAGTAAGACATTGATGTCCTTGTCGTCTGCGAGCCAGTCCTGACCCCCACTCCAGACAGCGGTCGGCACCAGCATGTCTTTCACGTGGTACATGGGAGGGTAACTCTACAACAACAAAAAGAGCCACAGGAGCTTGGCCACTGTTCTAATTTTCAAAATCACAATCAACATAATCTCCATTAAACACCATCTAGTAAGGTTGATCTCAGAATAAGAGACTACATTTTGAGAACTTCTATTTACTTTCAAGTTATCATTACCAGAACAAAAAGAAATCTAACTTACAATTAAAGATACTAACTACCCTCACTGCTAGCTACAGAGCTACTTCCGGGGGTAGATGCAAAGTCACGTGACCTCGGGGTTCCGAAGGAGCTTCAGAGTCACAACCTCCCTCCTTCTCCCTTTGGGCTTAAGACAAGGCACAGAAATTCTACAAGCTTCAGTTGCTTCATCTTTAACTCAGAAATCATCACATCCAAGTCACAGGGATGTGGTAAGAAAGAAATCTGACAACCACCAAGTGTCTCATACTGGAATGCACCAGGTGTTCAGTAAATGGTCACTTTGTTTGTTCAAAGAAGAAGAGGCCTAAGCGAAGTCATTTGGCCAGGGCTCACAGCTGAAGGGAGCAAACCTGGGATTGCCTGACTGTCCAGTCTGTGCCGTTGATAATGCACGACAATGACAATTCTTACACAGAGCCAGGGAGAGGCGAACAGGAGGTGATCCAGCCCACAACACCCACTGAAAAGCTTAGGCTGTTCTTAATGGACTGAGGGAAATCAAACGCTATCCGGCCAACTCTCCCCAACACAGCCCACAGCACCTGAGTCCAACCAGAGTCCCAGTGAGACCGGCCATCTTCCCTGATGGGTGTTCAGGACCCATTGTAACTGGAGGACTGCAAACTTTACCTGGTTGTAATGAAAATAATTCTTGGCACTGCTTCCCCAGTCAAAAGCTTGAAACTTTTGGCATTTAGTAGCCTAGAAAGAAGATAATGTACAAAAAAATATTATCTGATATAGAAGTTTAAGATAACACCACTGGTTGCTGAAGTTAACCACATTCTCAGAATTCAATTTTATACCAATATCCATCCAGATTCACTATTCATGTCTAAATAATTATTTAACGGTATTTTTCTGGGGGGCAGCAGATGGTGTGGAGGTTAAGGTGCTGGATTCCCACATGGCCAGTTTGAGTCCCAGATCTGATGGCTTGACAAATCACACCATAAAATTCTAAAAGATGGTGTAAGATTTGATACTGCGGGGCACTGCTACAGGAGAAATGTGTACCATCTGTTTTTGCCATTGCAAATGACAGATATTAAAGACTTGTGCAAATGGTATAAGCAGAGCAAAATGTGCGTGCACGGCACCCACTGGCACGTCTGTTTCCTGTCTCTAATGATCAGAGAAGACCTAGCGAAGCGAGCTCTTCTGCCACTGGACACAGACGCTGGCTTACCGGTTTGTCACATATGTCTGTCAGCGTTTCTATAAAGCAATAGGAGTGAATATCATTGGTAAAGGAAACACTTGTGGATAACTCAGAGCGAGCTCACTTCAACCTCTATGCTCAGAGTCACTGGCCCATCCATGGGAAAAGTGATCTCGGGAGGACGGGAATATGAATCAGACCGCGAATAGCATCAAAATCCTGAAAATAAGCTAGTATCCAATCATAGATGTTTGGTGATATCCATATATATGAATAGTGTGCCACTGCCGTAAACAGAAATAGAAAATACAAACATGTTTATAAATAGTATTGAGAGAACAATTCAGAGAAAGAACCCGAGGGGCTGGAAGGTGGTGTGATGGCAGGATGTGATGCTCTGTGAGGCAGCCCCTCCCGTGGGCAGTTGTTGCTCACAGCTGGAGACATCTCTGAGTACCCGGGGCAAGTGTGTGCTCATGACCCAGGGTGCTGGGAAACATCGTGGCATCAACACGCTTTTGGGGGTGCTGTATCTCTGGTTTGCTCTCATGTGGCCACTAGGCAACATGGTGTTTAAAGCACTGGCTCCCACCTGGCTGACTGCATCGCTCAAGTTCTGGACCAGGTGCCTTGAGAAATACTCTGGGAGGGAACCAGCAGTTAGCGTAATGGCTATGTCGCTGGATTCCCACGTAGTCGACCGCGGTTCGTGTCCCGGACCCGGTGGCTTAAAACTCACGCCGGGCGCGTGTGCGTGCGTGCGTGCGTGCCCAAGATCCCGAGAGGAGAATGGAGGAGAAGGGATTGCGGCGTGACCATCCCCCCTGGGGGGTGATTTCTCGCTTTCTGTCTCTATGTCTCTCTCTGTCTGTCTGGCG
>NW_006159692.1:1491509-1500742 GCF_000334495.1 Tupaia belangeri chinensis
CCTCCACGCGCCCTACAATGAAAATCTCCCCAAAAAAAAAAAAAAAGAAATACTCTGGGTGCATGTGCATGTGCCCTAAAATCCCTAGAGGAAAATGGAGGGTAAGAGATTACATCACGGCCACTCCTCTGAAGACTGAGTCTCACTTTCCCTTGCTCTGTCTCTCTCCTGAGAGCACTTGTATCCTATGGCAAACAAAGGCCACTTATTTGTAAAAAGAAAAAAAAAAAAGAAATTCAATATGCACTATGGTTACACTTATGTGAGATATATGTATGTGTGTGTAAAGAACAGGAGGACAGGGAACCAGCTGTTAGCGTAATGGCTGTGTCACTGAACTCCCACGTAGTCGACCGCAGTTCGCATCCCGGACCCGGTGGCTTAAAACTCACGCCGGGCGCGTGTGCGTGCGTGCCCAAGATCCGGAGAGGAGACTGGAGGAGAGGGGATTGCGGCATGACCATCCCCCTGGGGGGTGATTTCTCGCTTTCTGTCTCTATGTCTCTGTCTGGCTGGCGAGCGCACACGCCCTAGCGAAAAAACTTCTCCAAAAAAAAAAAAGAACAGGAGGACATGCTTATAATATTAAGACAGTTTTAAAGTGATATTTAAAATTATATTCTGAAGTATCAAATGGTAATGAGAATGGAAGTAGCTCAACCTTTCTTAAACACAGCACGTCCTAAAGATAAGTGCGGAAGTCTTGGATATCCTGTCCTCTCACTTGTATGTCTACAAATGTGCCACCCTGAGAAAATCATCTGTCTGATGTACGAGAACAGACCTATAACACAAGAGCGTTCATTTAAGGGCGTTTGCTATTGTAAAAAAAAAAAAAAAAAAGAGAGAGAGAGAAAGAGAGAGAGCAAGAGAAAGAGAGAGGGAAAAACTATCATAGTAGAAAATAAAAAGATAAAATTCAAGAAACAGGAAACTGTCCTTGCTTCCGGTTCATCAGAAAAGTCGTGACATATTTCTCTATGCTTTTCTATGCAAAAATGCGTCATGGCTTTTCCAATAACCCAATATTTTCAAAATTTGGTTACTGACCCAGAAAAGGACCTTCCGTTATGGCAGAGGTAGCTAACTGGCTTCCAGTGCCTGTTCTTGCCTTCCTGCTTCCAGTACTCAAACCCCCACATCTTTCCACTAAGATGTGGCTGCCAGGATAGATAGAGGAGGCGTTTTTTCCTCCCTCTGCAAGCAGTTAGGCCAGGGCCCTGTGCTCACTTCTGAGCTCTCCTTGCTCAGCCACTTGCCCTGAGCCTCCTCCCTCCTGCCTTCCTGGGGTGGAGGAGACACAGAGGTGAGCCAGCTGCCACCCGGCAGAAGAGGACAGCACCCCAAGGAGGGCAGAGCTACAGTGTGACGGGACCTGGGTCCCTGCATGCCCTCATGGAACACAGCTTCTCTCCCACCTCCTCACTAGTCTGGGCCACTGATTTCTGAACTGTATGATGACAAAGAAGTAAATACTTTATGTAGCAGCTTTATTCTAGGGTCTCTGATACAACAACTTAGCCTGTAACTAACAGATACCATGTCATTTAATTCAACAAAAAGTTACAACAAAGTGCGTGTCTTCATAGCATGATCCTTATTTGTTTGTTGGCATGATCCTACTTTTGTAATGGGAATGATTACACAAAAAATGTAAGATTATTAAAAATATTAATAGTAGTATTGTTCAGCAGTGAACATACAAGTGCTTTTCTCCAACTCATGTATTTTCTAAAATTTCCTAAAATATACAGTAAAAATCATACCAAATACCCTTTTTATAGTGTGTAAAGCCCACCACACACAAACACACACGCACACATATTTTTTTCTTTTGGAGAGGTTTTTGCTACAGGGTACATGCACTTGCCAGAAAGACAGAGAGAGACAGAGAGACAGAAAGTGAGAAATCAACCCCAAGTGGGGATGGCCATGCCGCAATCCCTTCTCCTCCATTCTCCTCCCAGGATCTTGGGCACGCACACACACGCCCGGCATGAGTTTAAGCCGCCGGGTCCGGGACTCAAACCACAGTCGACTACACGGGAGTCCAGTGACATAGCCATTATGCTAACTGCTGGTCCCTTTTTAAATTTTTTTTTCCAAGAAAGCAGGTTTCAAATGGTAGAGGACATCAGAGGTGCTTGCTATCCATCTCCCAGGGACACACCCGCCCCCAGAAATTCAAGTCCTCAGCAGGTCTGGGTTACATTTAGCAAACTGTACCTTTACTAACACTCCACAGAGCTATGACCAACACTGTAACACTGGGGAAGGAGACCAAGGCATCGCATCGGGAATGTCTGAACTAGGGATTCCCAACAAGGTCAGGCAGAAAATTCCACTGGGCAGATTTTTTTAAAAAATACAGAATCTGGCACCAGCCAGTGGTGTGGTAGTTAAGGAAGCTGAGTCCCACATGGCCAACTGTGCGGTTTATTTTTATTTTCATTATTTTTTTTGCCTCTATATAATTTCTGAATTTTATAGAATGAATATGCATTACTTGTGTGATATGTGATAAAATGATCAAAACTGTATTTTAAAAGTTAGTGGGGCCAGTCTGAGGCATGGTGATTGAAGTAGCTGGATCCCACATGGCCGAATGCATGGTTCCAGTCCCAGATCTGGTGACTGGAGGAACACACTGGGCACATGCGCATGCCCAAATCCTGAAAGGAAGGACAGAGAGAAGGGACTGCCATCCCCCACAGAAGGCGCTCTCTCCTCTCCTCTCCCTCCCTCTTTGGCAAGCACAAGCACCCCCTGGGAAGTTAGAAAGAGTTAGTGGCTCTGTGTTTGGTTCAGCTCTGCTTTGTCTATGGATGTTCCAGTCTGAATTGTGAGCAGGCTGTCTTTCCCCTTGAGAAAGGTTTGCAGAGAGGAGCTTCATGGGCACACAGACCTTCCTAGCACACACCCAGCTGCGCTCCCGAAACACCTACCTGGTGCCAGTGTAACATGTTTTGCACAGAAGTTCCAGCAGGACAGTGTGATGTATACACATCGACTCTAGACTGCAAAACAGATGTTGAAATAAAGAATGAAACCAGAGTTGAGGTGATATTGGCAATCGGTGTTTCCCTTTGCCCTTCAATGTATTAAAAACTACAGAGCCATAACCTCAAATACACGAGATCAGGGGCCGGGAAAAATCCTTTGACGACAAATACATCCTATAAAAATACATACAGACACAAACTCAGAGTCCACACGAAGGAATTGCAACCATATGTTAAGTGTGGGGTTGTATCGGTAAGATTAGGTCATTTTTACTTTCTTCTTCATACTTGCCTGAATTTCCAAAATTATATAGAGCAGTCACACTTTAATCATCAGAAGATAAGGAAAATTAATATCACTCAAAACAATTCCTTAGAGCCTTTACTCCAGAACTTTAAAGCCCAATCTCAAAACACAGCACTACAAACTACAAACATGCTTAAAAACATCACTGTTATTGCGAGCCTAGGATTTACATTTGATAAATAAATACGCACACACATGCATTTATATGTGTGTGCATGTATGTATGTGTATGTATGTAAAAGGCCATTCTGAACTTAAACACACTATAGGGTGTGTTTTGTTTTGTTAGGGTGTGTTTTGTTTTGTTTTGTTTTGTTTTGTTTTGTTTTGTTTTGAAGAAACTAATCATTAAGGTAAGTGTAAACCCTGTGACTTCCATTGTGAAAGGGCTCTTCCCTCTCTTGTCCCCACGAAGGCACAGCGTGGGAAGCAGCCCAAGTCCTCCAGGCCACGGTGACTCCTGAAGCTCTTAGTGACAGACCCTCCAGAGCTCTGATGGGGCTGCTACTGCCTCTCCCACACCATCCTACACAAATAAGCACCTTCACAGGTAAACTAACAAAACCAGTCCAAGTTTAAATGAATTCCTTAAACATACATACCATATTTAAATTTCTCTCATTAAATCCACATAGAAGGAAGAAGACATTTCCACAGAGCTCCTTCAGAATGACGTGAGTGCAAACATGGGTACTCATCCACTTCAGAAAGGCACTCTGGGGGAGAAATTCTTTGTCCCCAAATAAGTCCTATGAAACAGAAAGAAACCCAAGACTACCTTAGCATTTCGCTCTGGTACAGAGGCCGCCACCGCCCACCTCAGACGCTCTCGCTGAGGGTGTCCACACACTGCCTCACAGAGCCACCCAGGAATAGGTGGACATTCAAACCGGGGCACTGGAACTTTCAGTTCTGTGGACGCTGGCCAACACATCACCACCACAGGTGTGCATTTAAGGGCTCACAACGATACAGAAAGAGACAGAACTCAAGTAAGCTTACAGTGGATTTAGCCAATGAGAAGGACCCTTAATGATCACCCATCCCAGGGCCAGCCCCCACAGAGTATTTATTTGACCAAAGGATCGAGAAACAGTCTAGGCTGATCAGCATGTCTACTCTGGAGTGTGTGCGTCTGATCTGATCCTACTGGCCAGTGAGGCAAATCAGCCCACTGACAGCAGTTGTTAAATAAAATCAAATAAAAACTTAGCATGGTAGTACATACGTACATAACATAAAACTTGCCATTTATCTTTTTTTTTAAGAAAGAGATTTATGCTAAAGGTCTTATGTACTCAAAGGAAAGATAAAGAGGCAGAAAGTGAGAAATTGGCCCCCTTGGGGGATGGCCATGCTGCAATCCCTTCTCCTCCATCCTTCTCTTGGGACTTTGGGCATGCATTCACATGCACCTGGAATGAGTTTCTAGCTGCCAAGTCCAGGACTTGAACCACAATCAGCCATGTGGGAGTCTAGCACCCTAACCACTATGCCACCTGCTGGTCGCCATTTTACCATTTTTAAGTGCTCAGCTCAATCCCTTCAGAGCATACACACTGTCATACAGCTATCACCAATGTCTACCTCCAGATCTTTTTTGTCTTTCTAAACTGAAATTCAATGACCCGTTAAATAATAATTTCTCATCCCCATGCCCCTAGCACTGTCTGTTTTAATAAATAAAGTTTTCTTGGAACATGGCCACATCATCTCTACACACTGCCTCTGGCTGCGTTCATGCTACCAGAGAAGACTGGACTGTTACAACAGAGACCACGAGATCCACAAATCCAACATACTGTTTGGCTGTTCACAGAAAAAGCTGCCAACCCCTGGCCCACACCATTTTTAACCAATGGCCATGGAACCCACACGCAAGTACTTCGGGAAAAATCACCACGTTCTCAAGGCAGGTCTTCACATACTTATACACCAGAAAATAGGAAAAAGATTTTCCTTACATTGAACCCAAATGTATCTCCTTTAAATTACACTCTCACTCATATCCTCTGGAGGGACAAGCAGGTATGAAAAACTCAAATGGCTCCAAAGGTGGTTTTAGGATTGCATGGTGTCTTTCCTTAAAAGAAAATTATGCTAAAGTCTTGAGCCCCAATATCTCAGAATGACTTTATTTTTATTTATTTCTTTTTCTTTCCTTTTTTCCCCCCTGAGGGCAAATGCACATACCTAGAGAAAGAAGACAGCCAGACAGGAACAGTGGGAAAGTGAGAAATCACCACCGGGGTGGGGCGGGGGGGGTGATGGCCACCAGGTCTGGGACTCCAACCAAAGTCAGCCATATATGAGTCAATGACATAATCGCTATGACATCTGGTGGTCCCCAGAATGATTTTATTTTGAGCTAGGATCTTTATAGTAGAATCAAGTTAAAAGCTGATGAGGGCCCCCTATGGTGGGGAGAGTCAGGGGGTGCTTTCGCAAGCCAAGAAATGCAGAGTACCAGCAATCCACCAGACACCATGGGAGAGGTGAGTGTTTTTTGGTGCAAAAATATTTGAAATCTTCATATAGTTTTTTTCAGGACAGGCCATTTACCTTGAGCTTTTTGAAGACCCCTCATACGAGGAGGCAAGGAAATACAAATGAGTTTAACTAGAAAGAGAAAATGCCAACCACTTCAGAGCTGACGACCAGGGTACTGAGAACTCGGTGAGCTCCAGAGCTCACGGTCAGCCCGACTGCAACACGCAACACTGCACAGGACTGTGGCTCCCTCCCCACCCGACAAACCAATGATTACAATGAGAGCAATGTTAAATAGCCCACTTTTTTAAAGGTGCAACTTATTTATTTATTTATTTTAACTTGACCAGAGAGGGACAGAGAGAGAGAGAGGGAAAATGAGAAAGCAAACTACCAGGTCTGAGACTCGAAACAAGGTCAGCTGTGTGGGAGTCCAGCGCCCCACACCACCTGCCAGCCCCTAGGCTGCAACTAATTTAAATTTGTAACATTGTATGGGTCATATTTGACACTTCTCTTCACAAACTTGGCTTGCACAGAGACAGTCTGTGACCTCTATTTAATCAGCCTTCTACGAGACAACTGATTAACCACTCCCTAAAGACAGATACCAACTTTCTTTAAATATTCCTCTTCTCTGGGGACCATCAGATGCCATAATGGTTATGTCACTGGACTCCCACATATATCCCTCAGTATATCTGAGACCTGGTGGCTTAAACGCATGCCAGGCGTGTGTGCAGGCATGCCCAAAACTCCAAGAGGAGAATGGAGGAGAAGGGATTGCAGCATGGCCATCCCCCCTGGGGGAGGGGGTGATTTCTGCCTTTCTGTGTCTCTGTCCTTCTGGCAAGCTCACATGCCCTATGGCAAAATCTCCCGTCCCTCGTTGCAAATTCTGCCTAAAAAAAAAAAAAAAAAAAAAAAAAAAAAAAGTAAAAAGAAAAAGAAATATTCCTCCTTTCCAGAAAACCACACTGAATTAGCTGGAGAGAACCAGACAGTAAACATCACACGAAAAGAAGATCGTGTGATATAAAGACGCATCGCTTTTAAAATCCAGGCTCTGAGACTACATAGTGGTCACAGGTGAGAAGTGCATGCACATAGTTTGAAGTTCTAGAATAAAAACGACTTAATGGTATGCTGCACCACTGATCCACGTTTCAGTAAACAAGCTTGCCTTCTGGCTGACGAGAGAGGCAAAATTGACTTTGCCTCCAGTGTCGAGCACCTCTGTGACAAACCCCACTGGAAACTGCCATTGTAGGACAGCGTATAGGGGAAAGTTTACCCTCTACACGTGCCGGCCTGCTCAGAACAACGTTGATATCTTCATAACATATACCTTTGTGTCTTAGAAAAGGATTATTTCCACAGAAGCAAAATACATTTTTCAGAAGAGCTCATTCAAAGGTTTTATGGGCATGTATTCCCTGACTCCTTTGCTCCCAGTGAACTCAAAAGCACCACTGTCTGGAACTGCAGTTCCGAAACGTGCAGTCTGTTGAGCTTACGTCAGAAATCAACAGAGTATCTTGTGAAAACACAGAACCCAGTCCTCACTCCAGATTTTACGAAATCTCTGAGATGGATGGAAGATGGGAGGGTAGAAAAGGGAAACAAGAATTTGTATTTTTTTAGATTTCTTTTCCTATCTTTTTTTTTTCTTTTTAACTTGTCAGAGGGCATATGTGCTCACCAGAGAGAGACAGAGAGAAAGAAAGAGAGGGGAAGAAAACACCCCACCACGGGACATGGTCATGTCACAATCCCCCCTCTTCCATTTTTCCATCCCTCTGGATTTGGGGCACACACATGTGCCCTGTGTGTTTCTCAAACCTCCAGGGTAAGGATTCAAACTATGCAGTCAGCCATGTGGGATCCAGTTTCCTTAACCAGGAGGCCAGGAGCTGTCCCAAATGTTTGTACTTTTACAAGGCAGTATACTAAATCATAATATCCAAGTGTTAAAGTAAGGACACTCATTCCTACGACACAGCAATTTCGCTTCTTCATATTCATTCTACAGACATACTCCAGAACCGGGGGAGAAATGCAGCAATCGTAAATTAGCAACAACCTAAACAACTACCGTAAATGAACCACTAAGTAAATGGCAGGTCCTTATTGCCAGAACTTACTCTACGGCAGTCAAAAAGAACGTGGTAGTTTTTTCTGTGTTAGCACAATAGCTCTCTGAGAGTGAAAAATGCAGTCTGAGGAACCATACATAGATTGCATCCGTCTATGTTAAAATGAAACACTATGCACTGAGAGGTATATCCGTATGGATGCAAATTCCACATAAGGCCTATAGGAAAACACCGAAACTGGGCACTGCGCCTCATCCAGAAGGAGGCACCAGAAGAAGAATTACTTGCCGAGGTGTCCTGTGTTTTGTACCTCCACATTGCTTATAATGAAAATCGATGCTTCTATTACCCAAGGCGTTGAAATAAGTTCAGTCAGAAGGGGCTATCTCTTAGCTGGTCCCTGGAGCAGTAACTTGCATCTCAGGTGAGAGTCAGGTTTGGGGATCAAGGCGTAGTGTGCTTTTCCTGTGAACGCTGTTGAGAGACTCATGAAGTATGCTCTATCTGATTTTAAGTATATGTTTCCATAGGGGATTTCATGTGTGTGTCTGTGTGTGTGTGTGTAAACGTCTAATCCACATGTATAACACACATAGAACGAGCCATATGATCTCAGCAGGCCTAAAATTCCTTGTCCTGAAAGTTGTTTTCTATTAGAACAAAACTTGGGGTCACATAGCTTTCAGGTTGAGTCCCAGTGGAGCCACTGGTGTTTGCGTAAGGCTATGTTATAAGCTATCATCCTGGCCATGGCTTCAGGGGTCCCTCAGTGTGTCCGGGGTTGGGCATGTGGGAACAGTGCCTTTCCTGTCTTCCGTCTCCTGCTTGCTACTGAGTGCTGGGTCACCTCATGAAGCAAAGGGCACCTCCGAGAACGTTCAAAATATTTTCGGACTGGCCCTGTGAGGGCTACTGGTTAAGGGAGGCAGATCCCACATAGCCATCCTAGATCCAGAGGCTTGAGGTCAGATCTGGAGAGGAAATCAGTGAGCAGTGGGAGGGGAGAAGGGGTCAACTGTACCTTAAAGAAAAGATCTGGTATTCCTTTCAGTTTGGTCATGGGGCTAGTAGAGAACTGAATTGAAGCCACGGGAGCCAGGGCAAAAAACATTTTAACTTTTTTGGCCAGCTCAGGAATCTGTGAAAATGCTATAAAACCTGTGGGAACAAAAGGAAAATAACAGGAATTCCATCTTGTGAGACTTTTTCCCCCAGAAAAGGCAAGTATGGTCGCTTGTGACGCCCTCTAGTGGCCGCCTGAGAACTATGCAAACACACCGTCACCACTCAAGCTTCTCTCTAATGGCAGTCTGAGAGCCACGCAAGCCCTCGAAGGAA
>NW_006159692.1:1500767-1502032 GCF_000334495.1 Tupaia belangeri chinensis
AAACACTGAAGTTGTTTAATCTAGTAAATCAAGTATTTGTTAAGTGCTTGTTCCAAATCTCCACCTTGATATACACTGAAAGAAATCCAGATTAGAAGCAGAGAGCTTCCCTGTTTCTCAACAATGTGAATGAAAGTTGAGACTATTCCCAGAGACTCACCCAACCAGCTACACCACCATCAGCCATTCAAACTTTGAAACACTCAAATAAACCACCAGTGTCTCAAAAGAAACTCACACGGTAGTATCCCCTAGCTCTGAAATGTCTTTTAGCCCTCTCCCAGGTCCCTCCTTGCCACTCTTCCCACTTTAGAAGGGCCACGAGCAGGCATGAAATATAAATGATGAAAAACACCTGGTTTTCTGAGGGTGAGACAATTTAAACAGATACATCGAGGCACTGAAAAGCATTCATACCTTTAAAATAGTAATTCTTCCCTCAAAATATATTCTAAGGAGATCATGTGACACAAACACAATGCTATTAGCCATTGTAAACACATCCCATAAATTATGGAACAAGTCCCCTGCCCCTAATTAAAGAAATTCTTGCTTGCTAGAGTTATGGGCAATTTTCATGTTATAGTGTTTTACACTTTGCTAAATGTTCTGTTTATCTTTATTTATAAAGGACACATATTATGCTTATAATTAATAAATTAAAGCATAAATTTAAAATGTAATACAGCTTTTTAAAACTGTAAAAAAAAAAGTGTATCTCGTCAACCTGTAAACCATAAACCAGTTTTGCCCATTTTTAAATTCCCCTTAGCTTTAAAAAGTTCATTTTCTGGTTTCAATTTTTAAAATCTTTTTGAAAACTTGTTTTCTACCTTTTCATACCCCTATATGTATTTTCCTTAACTACGAGAATATATCCTAGAATGTGGCTTATATAATTCCTTCAATTTCAAAAGAACCATATACCCTATTTGGCCACTAATATTAAAGTCAGAATATCCAGGGAAGACTCAATATCACCAAAAACAATTTTTGCCCTATTTATTATTTCTCCTTGGCCTTTTTAAAAAAACAAACAAACAAACAAACAAACAAACAAAAAAAACCACCTATTTGAGGGACCAGCAGTTAGTGTAATGGCTATGTCACTAGACTCCCATGTAGTCGATCATGGTTTGAGTCCCGAACCTGGTAGTTTAAACTCACACCAGGCACGTGTGTGTGCATGCCCAAGATCCTGAGAGGAGAATGGAGGAGAAGGGATTGCAGTATGGCGATCCCCTCTGGGGGGGGGGGAGTGATTT
>NW_006159692.1:1502213-1508751 GCF_000334495.1 Tupaia belangeri chinensis
GATTTCTTGCTTTCTGTCTCTCTCTCTCTCTTTCTGGCAAGTGCATGCACCCTATAGCAAAAACCTCTCCAAAAAAAGAAGAAAAAAACCTATTTGAACATTTTTTTTTAATATATTTCACATTTAAAGACAAACCCAAACTCTATAATAAAGAGATCATGTCAACCTCTCAATTACATACATACCTATTGTGGTGCCTTGAGAATGACCCACATAATACAGTTCCTGTTGGCCAGTTTTATTCAGAACAAAGTTAATGGAAGCTGGTAGGTCATATTTTGCCATCTCATCATAACTGTAATTTTAAAAAAAAAGGAACCATTTTATTGAACTAGTACAGAAAATCAAATAGCACCTGAATACTACATGTGCCATTTGATGAATTATCATCAACCTACTGGGTAAACCAATATTGAGTTCAGGAAACTGGACATTACCAGGACCACAGAATCCCCCTGGAGTTCCTCCCAGTTGTGCGCCCTAAAGGTACCTTTCATTCTAATTTTTCACACCGTAAATGAAAGACTTTTGAAAATTTTAGAATTTGAAATTCTACACATAAAACCCTTTCTGTTTTTCTACACATAGGATTATGCAGTACGCATTCTTCGTATCTGACTTCATCCACGTTGGCACAGCGAGCTGTAGGGTGCTTGTCCTCATTCTGCGAGGTAAATGTGCCACACTGTTGCTTGTCTGTTCATTGCAGACATGCTTGGAGTAGTTTCTAGCTTTTTACTGTTGCAAACAATGGAATAATAAGCATATCCCAATACGCGTCTTCTCGTAAGAGCTCTCATTCTTCCATTTCCTGTCATTAGGAAGGTTGTGGGTTTACAGATGGGAAGAAAGCCTGGAGGTATCATCGCAGACTTCTTCTGAGACAAGGTTCTGAGACACAGCCCTGAACCCAGGAATGTGTATCAGGCCATGGAACGACACACTCCTACCAGGCATTTAAACATCTGTGAAGGCCCTTTCCCTGTAACTTCACCTTTAAGCCACCAATGTACCTTATGAGGTAGGTGTCTGTCACCCTCATTTTACAGATAATGAAGCCATGTGTTGCTCATACAATATGTCTAATGTCATACAGTACATAATTGGTAGGGCCAGGAGTAAGAAACAGAAGAGGAGGAATTTCTGGAACAAATAAAAGTGAACATCTATAGTACACGTTTATGGAGGCGGGAGGCAGGTTATAGGACAACACTTACCCTGTACTCCCCATGCCACCAGAATGCCAAAATAACTCAGTAACGTAAGAATTCCTAACACAAAAGAATCTTGAGTCTTTGTTGTTGTTGTTGTTGCCGTTGTTACATAAATTGACCCATTTATTGCAGGCTAGTGATGTTTCAAATGTCTGTGGGGCTTCTCCTGGTCTTTCTATTCCTCAGACTTCTGATGGCGGACTGTGCTGTGACAGCCGAAGTGATGGTGTAGGTCCAGGCCCCACCGGCTTCCGTTTTCATGCAGGAACCACAGTGCCAGGTCCCCATAGCCGTCTCTTCATCTTGGTTTTGCCACAGAAGGAGCAAGTGTACTTGGCGTGCTGGCTCATTTTAATGGTTCTGACCGTTCTCCATCACAGTGGATCCCATGATTTATCTATGATTCCTACCTTCTTGTTATGTTTAGCCATAACATCACCAACTAGGGCTGAGCCCAGAGAGCTTGATTCTTAAAAGTTTGTTTATTGGGACCAGCAGTTAGCGTAATGGCTATGTCGCTGGACTCCCACGTAGTCGACCACGGTTAGTGTCCCAGACCAGGTGGCTTAAAACTCACATCGGGCGCGTGTGCATGCGTGCCCAAGATCCCGAGAGGAGAATGGAGGAGAAGGGATTGCGGCATGGCCATCCCCCCTGGGGGTGATTTCTCGCTTTCTGTCTCTCTGTCTCTCTCTGGTGAGTGCACGTGCCCTATAGCAAAAACCTCTCAAAAAAAATAGTAAAAAAAGAAAGTTTATTTATTTATGTATTCCTTTCTTTCATGGGAAAAAGAGAGACACAGAGACAGACACCCCAACAGGGTTTCCACACTGCAATCCACCCCCCAGTCTCGGCTGGTTTAAATCACAGGCATGCATGCACACACCCAGTATGTTTGGGTGGTCCCAGGATGTGAACACAGGACCTTTCCCAGGTGGGTCCAGTTGCATTACCTCTATGCCACCACCTGGCCCCTGAACTTATTAGGTCATCAGGAAAATCATGATGTACTTTTCTATATCTTTCTATGCAGGACTGTGTCATGACTTTTCCAATGACCCAATAATTCTTAATACAACCATTTACTTATCATTCACTTTACTGCTAGTTATTAAATTTCTAGCAAGGCTTTAAACCCTTCGGGAGATATCAGTTTCCCCTCTCAGATGATTTCACAGTTACCCATCCATCTGCCTCTTCCCTAAAGATCCTGCTTTAAAAGCACTAAGGAAATAGAGCCCTGTCATAATCAATTCAAATATACCTGAAAGCCCAGAATTCGTCCTGGGAGACTGACAGAGTCTTGTGTTTCCGAGACCAGGTGTTTCCCCTGCTATTGCCCATCCACACGTCAAAACCAGCGTCGGCCAGAATGAAGCCCAGGCTGCTGTTGGCCAGATTTGTCACCCAGTTGCTGGCGTCTGCCAGCAAGCCATGCTGCAGGAAGGCAACTTGTTTGGGACCTGAAAAACATTCACATTTAGGAGGGAGTAGCACCAAGCTTCCAGACAAATGTGCTCTGCTACTAAACAGAAAATTCATACAAAACCCCAGAGCAAATAATGAAATAGAAATGATAAAAATATTAAGAGCCATGTATCCCCATGGGATTTTTATTTTTACAGCAAGTGGCATTGTGGTGAGGGCACTGCACTCCAACATGGCTGACCACAGTTCTAGTCCCGGACCTGGCAGCTTGCTTTCTCATTTTCCTTCTCTCTCTCTCTCTCTCTCTCTCTCTCTCTTTCTATGGTGAGCGCACGTGCCCTATAGCAAATTAAAAATAATAATAAATGAACAAATAAAAAAAAATAAATATTTTTTTAAAGAGTAAAGTATCCCTATATGAAATTAGTAGAGGATTTAAAAAAAAAAAAAAAACAGTGCTGACAAGGTAGCAGCAAAACTCGACTATTTTTGCATGTCTAGTAACAATACACACTGACTTAACTACCAAAAATTACTTTTATATAAATATATATTAAAGAGAGACTTTTGCTATTGGGCACATGTACCTGCCAAAGAGACAGAAAGCAAGAAATCACCCCACATAGGGCTAGCCATGCCACAGTCCTTTCTCCTCCATTCTCTTCTCAGGATTTTGGGCACATACACCTGGCATAAATTCAAGCCACTGGGTCCAGGACTCAAATGGCAGTTGACCACATGGGAGTCTAGTGCCTTAAGCACTATGCCACCTACTGGTCCCATTATTTTTTAAGAACTTATATTTCTACAATTTACTCAAGTAATTGTGTTTCTCCCAATGATTGCTAGCAAAATAAACTGAAAGAAAGAGAAAGATGACACATAGCAAGATACCACTATATTCAGTCCTATTTGAATGATGAGAATCTGAAAATACCTAACACTGAACGTGGGCGGGATAGCGGGAACTCTCACCCACCACTTCTAAGAAGGCCAATGGGACAGTCACTTCAGCAGACAATTCGGCAATTTCTTACACTAAAAATGCTCTTAAAACTGTGCCACGTGGGATGAGTGATGCTGGGAGCTGGGCGATGTGGGGGCTCTGCCTCACTAGTGCTGCAGGGACATTTTCTAGAAAGAGGACTTCCCTGCTCATACTATGTCTTCAGCATGTCAAGGGACTTTGGGACTGACCCATGAGGAAGAACACTTGACCTTAAAAGGTCAGCAGCAGAGACGCCCCTATCGGACAGGTCATATCCAACAGCTCTGTCCTCTGGAATGGAGAGATGGAGTGCGTCAGAAGGAAAGCACCACCCGTGGCCACGTTCCGTGGTATTTGTGCCAATCTGTGCCTTTGCAGTTAACACTGGAAAACAGGGCTGCTTAGCTTACATCTCAGGGATGAGAACTGAGAAAGGCAGAAGTGATCTGAAACTCTAGAGAGTCCTGGGGGAGGAATATCTGGGAGAGGAAGCAGAGGAGGAAGAGAATGCATGAGGTGGCCATGCCAGGCCTGAGGCAGGACGGGGAGACAGAGGTCTTTTTCTGAAGGGGAATGTTTAAGATTTCCCTGAAGTCTCGTACTTTCCTCTCTGACATCCTAGGAGCATCAAAGGAGAAACATGGGAGTTGCAGGCTGAAGATACACCAAGGAAGCCTTTAAGGCCACCAATAAATAACTCCTGGATTCCCAAGGGCAGGTTCCAGCTCCCACGAGTGCTACCCAGAAGACCCTGCTGAAGGTGGTTTAATGCTTTGTTTTACAAACATCTGTCCACACCGCCTATCGGCTCTGGCACACGGCTTTTCGTGGGGGGGGGGCTTTGGAGTCAGGCATTGCGTTGGGGGGGGTGGGCTGCTTCATCCTTTAAAGGGACTTCTTTGAACATCCCCAGGCCCCTCATTCTACACTTCATGGAAAGGTCTCTCAAAGCTCCTATGTGGGCCCTATACAGTGTAAGCCTGTGGCATGGCTTTGTCTACAACAACCACTACTACAATCTGGGTTGTAAAGAATCCATGTTTAACAGTAAAGAGAAAAAAAAAAGTAGCTTAGTTATGTTGAAATTGTGATACACCACTCACATTAAGGGGTTATCTGTGGGTATTCATTACTGCAACTCCAAGCCACGGGTACTCAGGCACAAGATGAGAGTGCACACACAGGGACAAAGAAGACAGCTGTGCTCACACACATGTGTGCACACTCAAACAGACCCCTTGTTAAACATCAGAGTAGACAGCAAAGCTTTCAAGGAGCGAGAGAATAGACAAAACTTGGTGCTTTGTTAAGACATCTCTAATGGGGAAAGGGAATAAATCCATGCCACTTCTCCCCTAATTCTTCTTTCTGTTGTGTGGGCCCTCCCATCTTTCACTTCAAGTTAAATACAAAGTTCAACGGACACTAGATTTGTTTTTTCAACAGCAGCATACTGTAAAGAAACAATGAATCTATTCTTCAAAAGGTAGACATATCCACTTTGGAGACGTTTCTACTTTGGGCCAAGAATTGCAAAGGGCCCTGCAGGCCACGCTGCTTTCTCATGGGAAATGCCAGCAGGTGAGGAAAGGGCTGGCCCAACCAGTAAATGTGTGTGATGAACAGTGTGGCCTTGCAGCCGCCTGAGACCACACACTATGCTCCTCATTCAACAGGAACACTGTCAATTGGCCACTGGCTGCACACCCAGCACTGCACTCAGAGTCAGAAAACCAAGGTGAGCATCGAAACACACCTCCCTTTCCGCGTGAAGCTTCTCTGCTGCCCACTGAGTGTTAGCCACTACACTAGATGCTGGGGACACAGCGAAGGTTAACACAGTCCCTCCCCCAAGGAACTCCACCCTCGTGGAGGAGACAGATGCACAGTTGCCTTCTAGCCTGGCTGGAAAGAATTCCACCCAGGCAAGTCCAGAAGAAAAAGGAAGTTGCTCAGCCAGAGGGAGAGGTAAGTAAGCTGGACTTTCAGAGAGACAGTTTTCCCCACAAAGGGTTCTGGGAAGACACAGACGTGTGTGCCCAGAGACCCTAAATACTCACGAAAGGCTCCTCAGGTGGGTCTAATGTGTGGCCAGACTGGGAACCATGGCAAAATTCAAGGCCCTATCTCACCTGGGGACAGAGCGGACGTGAAAGACTGAAGGGGGCACACATCTTTCCAGGCTGAGCCAGTTTCCTTTCATCCCGGAACAAACGGGCCCCTCTGAGGATGGAGAGGCAGAGGACGTAAAGGAGATCACCACCCGCCGTCCACTGCCAATGATGCCATTGGGCGTGACGGAGCATCCACAGAGAGAAAATGTCAACCAACCACCTGTGGAAAACCTTCACAAGTGGGGTGAAACCGCTTGCCCTTCCCTCTGACACTGAGTGAACACAAAAGCGTTCTGATTAGACCAGGGCACTGGAGCCTGGCCTGCTGGCTTCTCCCAGCAGCAACTAGGAGTGAAAAATCATCCTCTTGGAGGATGACCACACTGAATCTCTTCCCCTCCATTCTCCTCCTAGGATTCTGGGCATGCACATACACACATGCCCGCTGTGATTGTCAAGATCTGGCCGCAAGCAGCAGTCCACCATTGGCAGCCCTGCACCTTAACTACCACACCGCCTGCTGGCCTCCCCGTGAATTCTTTTAGTTGGATTTCTCTTCACCTTGCTGAGAGAGGCTGACTGAAATGACAGCTAGCTATCATTGCATGCTTAAATACTGTAGGTATTGTGCTGAAAATCCCAGGAAGCTGGTACCACTCCCATTGAACACAAGAGAGAATGACGGTGAAGAGGCCACATAACTCGTTTGAGGTTGAACTAGAGCTAGTACCACGGGAGCTGGATCCCAATCCCGTTGTGTCTGACACACAGAACATGTCCCCCGCTGCCTTGCT
>NW_006159692.1:1508763-1511478 GCF_000334495.1 Tupaia belangeri chinensis
GGTTAACCAAGAGAAGTCATCTAGAACACTCAGAAGGCCTTCCAAGTATGAAAGGCTGAAGGTGGGAAGCTTCTTTGGAGGGATTGGAACCAAGTGCTTGCAGAAAATAATCTCTAGCTGATAGAGAAGGTACAGAATGGGAGGCAGGGACACCATATTTAACCCTCTTCCCTGGGTGGTTTTCCCAGGACCAGCCTATTCTATGCATTCAGGCACCCAACCCTGGTTTGCCTGAGCAGAGAACCAATGTGGGACAAGGGCTGTCTTCCCCAGCGGTGCCCCACGGTTGGCTCTGGAAGGGCTGGGAGTTAAGGGCAAAGGCTAAAAGGATCGTTTCTTAGCCTGGAGAGGGCAAGTGACTTCCTAAATATAGCACAGAGGAGGCGAACAGAAGCAGCCCGGTGACCACCCACCATAGTGCCCCTGCCTGATGTGGCCAGAATGTGGGTGGAAGTGAGGAGAGGGTGACTCAGACCCCGAAACCGAATGTGCTGAGCCCACAGTCCCACAGGAGGAAGATGACCTGCCTCCCAAGGCTCCCTCAGAGGAAGTTCCTCCGCCTCCCAAGGCTCGGGCCTCCTCCACCAGGACCCTGAGTGCGAGAGGACTTCACCAGCCTCTAACAGTCGTGAGGAGCCAGCTGAGGTCCAGGCAGAACCAAACTGCAGAGTAAGGAGGAGGTCAAAGATCAGACCATGAAACAGACCTTGGTTCTTACTAGCTGTAAAATCTTGTGGGGTTCACTAAGCCCCTCTGAAGCAGGTGTCCTTCCCTAAGGTGGGGATACAGAAATAGCTGATACATAGTGAAGCTCAATAAATCACAGCCCTTGACAAGAACAATAATAAATGGGTAAACAGTAAAATACTATTAGAACACAGGCACTGTGAAGAAAGTAAAACAAGGGACCAGCAGATAGCATAATGGTTATGTCATTGGACTCCCATGTAGTTGACCACAGTCTGAATCTCAGACCCAGCGGCTTACAACTCATGCCGGGTGTGCGTGCATGCATGCCTAAAATCCCGAGAGGAGAATGGAGGGGAAGGGATTGCAGCGTGGCCATCCCTCCAGGAGGGTGATTTCTCACTTTCTGTTTCTCTGTCTCTCTCTCTCTGGCTAGTATACATGCTTTATAGCAAAAATTTCTCTAAAAGAAAAAAGAAAGAAAGGTAGAATGAAGTGGCATTCTTTAGCCCAGACAAAGGAGTCAGGGTAACAGGAAGAACATACTGAGCGTTGGCTCCATTCTGGGTCCTACGCTACCTGACATGCATACCTTAGGTCATCACCTGACAGCCCTCTGAGCCAGGGAGGCAGACAGAATAACAGCCCTCCAAAGATGCCCGCTTCCCGACTCCCCAAACCTGTGATATGTAACTGTATATGGCAAAAGGAATTTTGCAGAGGTGATGAAGGGTCCTGAGATGAAGAGGGCAACCGCGACTACCCAGGGGGCCCAGTGTCATCACATGACTTCTAATAAAAGAGAGCAGAAGGCTCAGAGTAAGAGACCAGAAGCTGCTGCGCTGCTGCCTTTGAAGATGGACCAAGGGTCCACGAGCCAGGGACACTGGCGGCCTCTGGAAACTGGAAAAGGCAAAAGCAAGATGACGGGTTATCCCCTCGAGCCCCCCAAAGAAGGCAGCCCTACTACAGCTCGACATCAGGACTTCTGGCTGCTACACAGAAGTGACCATGGAGCAGCCACAGGACACTGAACAGCGGGACTTGCCTGCACTCACTTTTTAGGTAAGGACTCTGAGGAACCGCTCCCAGGCTCACAGCCACAGAGGTGGAGCCAGGGCTCAGAGGCAGGTGGTGGGCCTCCTGGACCCCACTTTCACCATTCACTGCACAGCCCCCTAAAAGGAGAGAGGCTGGGAGCGACATGGCAGCTTTCAAGGTTATGTCAGGTATCCAGCGTTCTTAAGTTCTGATATTGCACATGTGGGCTTTGGGGGCCCCCGGATTTATTAGGAGTGTGTGCTACATTTTGTGTGCCTGAGTATTCACACAGTCTCCCCAGTGGCTCCTAGACCTGGCTCCTTCTCAGACTCCCCTGGGCAGCTTGTTAGTTACTCAGCTTCCTGGGATCCACCCTCAGGGCGTCTCAGGTAAGGCCCAGTGTGCTGCCTTCTAAAGCTAATTCCTCGGTGGCTCTAATACCCTGAGCTCTCTGCCTTGCCCAGGACCTACATGGCTGTCCCCAGCCTGACAGCCTAGGTCCACTGACTCCCTCACCGAGGCACAGCCTGGCTCCCTACTAGTTTGGGAGGAGTTCACATAACCCAAAACCTTCCCTGATAGCTTAGAAGATATGTCATGAATCTCATTAGGAATCCCTCACCTCCTACAATGGCAGGTTCTGAACAAAACAGCAGTGAGGTCTTCGGTAGACTGTGCACGCGCTCCCTCTGGTTCATGAGTGCTGTGAAGTCAGACGCCTGTCACTGAATGTCACCAAACACCTCCCTGAAGGGGAACACTTGGGACCACACAGTTCTAGGAAGCTCAAACCAACAACAGAGGCCCTCAGCTGTGCAAAATCCCAAGGCCAAGGGTGAGTACAACCACCCCGAGTATGGCCCCTTCAGGGCCTAGGGCTTCCTGACCCCATCCACATACATGAGAAGAACCTTAGCAATCATTCTGACCACTGGACCTTTTTTTTTTTTTTTTAGAGATTTTTGCTATAGGGCACGTGTGCACTCC